>NW_025213385.1:14813-26418 GCF_004010195.1 Chiloscyllium plagiosum | reverse complement strand
GGCTGTACTCTCTCCCTCTGGAGATGTTGCAAATCTGTCCCAGACCCCTCTCATTTGTCCACAGCTCTCAAAATCTTCCTTTAAAAAGTTGTTCCAAATCTGTTTGAGAATAACTGTTGAATCAGCATCCACCTGCCATTCCGACTGTTCCAGATGCTCAGAACTTACTGAGTAAAACAATCTTCACATTTTCACCCTGCATTATTTGCCAATGAAAGTAGTTACTAAAAATTGTGACAACGTTTATAATTTCTCTCGGTCTCTCTGTAAGTTAAATATCCCTGAAAACGAGCTGCTCCTGGTCGAAATTACTGCTTAACCTTCTCAGCTCCAAAGTGAATTATCTGAAATTGTGCTACATCTCCATAAAAGGGAAACTTATCGTAGTTTTAATTTATTAGTGTCATAGAGATGTACAACACAGAAACAAACTCTACGGTCGAACTCTTGCATGGCAACGAGGAATCCTGGATTCCCATTTGCCAGGAGCTGGCCTATATCCCTCGACGTTCTTCTTCTTCATGTACCCAATCAGATGCCGTTTAAATGTTGTAATTGTACTAGTCTCCACCCCTTCCTCAGGTTGCTCATTCCATACAAGTACCACCATCGAAGTGAAGAAGTTGCCCCAAAGTCCCTTTTAATCTTTTCCCTCTCACCTTCAGCTGTGCCCTTTAGTTTTGGACCCACCGAACATGGGAAAATGACAATGACTGTTGACTTTATTCATGGCCATCACGATTTTATACATCTTGACAAGATCACCTCTCTGTCTGTAACAATCCAGGGAAAATAGTCCCAGCCTATTGAGGCTTTCCCAATAGCTCAAACCGTTCAACCCTGGCAAAGTCCTTGCAAAACTTTTCTGAACGTTTCAAGTTTCACAATATCATTCCTCGAAGAGGGAGACTGGAACGGAAAACAGAATTCCAGAAGAGCTTTCATCAACGTCCTACACAGCCACAATAGGACATCACAACTTCTGTATTCATGCATTGTTCAATAGTGGAAAGCGTACCTTCACTACCCTGCCTTTCCAAAATGCAGCACTTCACATTTATGTAAATTATACTGTCTGCCATTCCGCAGCCCATCAGCCCATCTGATCAAGATCCCGTTCTACACTGAAGTAAACTTCTTCACTGTCCACTATACCTCCAATTTTGGTGTCTTCTGTAAACCTACTCACCATACCTCATATTCACATCCAAATCATTTGTATAAAAAGACCAGCATCGATTCTTGCGGCACACTGCTGTTCACAGGCTTCCAGTTCACAAAGCAACCCCGATCACCGCAGTCTGTGTCCTGCCTTCAAGCCAATTTGTATCCAAATAGCTAGTTTTTCCCTGCGTTCCATGTTAACGTCCACAGACTCCTTTCAACCTTCTTTGTCACTTCGTCAAAAGAAGAAGTGAGACACAATTTTTCACGCACAAAGCCAAGTTGACTATTCCTAATCATGCCGTACCTTTCCAAACACATGTAAATCCTATAACTCTAGGAAACGGTTCTCTAGGAAAGTGTATGAAAAGGCTCACTTTTCTCTTGTTCCCCGGTCTTACCTTACCACCTTTTTAAAATCATTGCAGCTGTCTTCCAGTACTTCTCCTGTGACTATCGATGATACAAACATCTCAGGAGGTGTTCAACAATCACCTCACTAGCTTTCCACAAAGTTCTGAAATACATGTCATCAGGTCCCACTCAGTTATCCACCTTGATGCGATTTAAGACATCCAGTACCACCTTCTCTGTAATATGGACACTTATCAAGTTATCATTATTTATTTCTCCAAACACTCTAGCTTCCATTTCATTCTCCAGTAAAAAAAAAAGACATGAAAAACGTGCATAATATCTCTCCCAGCTTAAGTGGTTCCATAGACCACCTTGTCGATTGTAAGGGGTCCTATTCTCTGCCTGGTTATTCTTTTATCTGTGATGTATTTGCATAATCTTTGGATTCTCCTTAAACCATTTCATGGAGTTATTTCATGTTCCCTTTTTTAACTTTTGATTACTCTCGAGTATAGTCCTGTACTCAATTCCTCCATGGCTTCCATATCTGACTTAGAAGGAGCAATTCCACTCCAGAACATTCCAAAAAGGCTTCTGCTTTCTGTGATCACATGTTCCTTCCCACGTGATCAACAATGCCATCCAATGCATGTCCTCCACATCCTGCACATCCTCCCTTGAACCCCACCCCTTCAACCACAATAAGCATATAAATCCCCAGTACTGACCTTCCACTACATTAATCCCCAGATACAGTGCATTAACCACTGCCATTCCGCTACCTACAGTCAGATCCCTGCACCAGGGATATATTTCCCTCCCCACCCCAATCTGCATTCCGCATCGACCATTCCCTCTTCGACTCCCTTGTTAGGTCCACACCATCCCTTAAACCCACCCTCCACACACAACGCCCTCCCTTGCTACCACAGGAGATGTAAAACCTGTGCCCACACCTCATCTGTCACCTCTGTTCAATGCCCCAAAGGATCTCTTAAAATCAGGCAGAGATTTTCCTGCACATCTAAACACCTCATGTACTGCGTCTGGACCCGATGGGCAATTTACCCTGGCTAAAGCACCAGTTCTTCACATCTTTAGACCGTGGGAAGAAACCGGAGCACCTGGAGGAAATACCTGGGGAGAATGTGCAAACTCTATACAGACAGTCACCTGAGGCTGGGATCAAACCCAGGTCTGAAAATGTGTTGCTGGAAAAGCGCAGCAGGTCAGGCAGCATCCAGGGAACAGGAGAATCGACGTTTCAGGCATAAGCCCTTCTTCAGGGTGAATCAAACCCAGGTGCCTGGTGTTGAGGCAGCATTGCCAACCACTGAGCCACAATACTGTGGGATCTTTGGTGCTGTTGTGTTGTCCCACTGATACCTCAGTCACTCACCCTGCCTCATTTCCTAAGAGAAGAGGTGGTAATGGTTTAGTGATATTATCACTAGACAGTTAATCCAGAGACCCAGATAACCATCGCGGGATATGGGTTTTGATCCCATCACAGCAGATAGGGGAATTTGAATTTAACAAAAATCTGGAATTAAGAATTTAATGACGACAATGAATCCATTTGTCAATTGTTGGTTCGAAAACACCATATGGTTCAATAATGACCTTGAGATAAGGAAGCCATCCTTACCTAGTCTGGGCTACATGTGACTCCAGACACACAGCAATGTGGTTGACTGTTCACTGCCCTCTGGGGCCAGCCAGTGACACCCTCATCCTGTGGGAATGAATAAAGGAAAAAAAGATCAAGTTTTATTCCTTCTCTAGTAGGTGTATCCTAGAAACTAATTCACAAAATGTTCTGGTACACACTGAACAAACACCATTCCATCCAAGCCCATAACACTACAGCACTCAGAGGCTATGTTGGTAAAGTTAAAACCTCTTATCATTGCAACTATTTTATTCTAACAGTTAACAGTAAATTTTCTTCTCAATTTTTCCGCTGACTATTGGGCGGAGGTGACCATCCCTTTCTTATTTCTCAGTACCACCCAAATAACGTGCCTGGATATAGGACCAGGAACGTCCTCCTGAAACCCAGCTGTAATGTTATCCCTCATCAAAAACGTCACACCCTCTGATGTTGCCCCCTTTCTATCCTTGCTATTGCATCTAAACACAGGAACATTAAGTTGCTGGTCCTATCATCCCTTACTATTAATTGTTATAATATCCAAGTCCCATGTTCAAAACCATACACTGAGCTCATCTGCCTTCCCTGCTCAGTCCGACCTCATTCTGAGACTTCCTCTTGCCTAGCTTGCCAGGCTGACCTCTGAACAGTATCAAGCTCAGACTTACCTTTTTCTCACTATTTATTTGGGTTTACCCCCATTTCCTCACTGTTTCAGTTCCTACTAAGTAGCACTAGCAAATCTTCCCTTCCAATGCAGGTACAATCCATCCTTCTTAGGCAGGACGATTCTATCCCACAAGAGATTCCAACAATTCAAAAACGTGAATTCTTCTCCGCTCCACCAGGTCCATAGCTACTCATTCATCTCCTCCATCCTGTTATTCCTACTGTCACTAGCATCTGGAACCAGGACTAATCCACTTATTACTATCCTTGAGGACCAACTGATTAAACCTCCAGGCTAATTTGCCATATTCTCATCAGGACCTCATCCTTTATTTTCCTATGTCATTGGTACAAACGTAAACGACATTCTTTGAGAAGATTCTTCTCCCTCTGGGAGACATCCTTGACACTGGCACCAGGATGGCACCACCCCATTCTGATGTCTCACTGTCAGCTGCACAAACGGCAGTCTGTGCCCTATACAACAGAATCCCCTATCATGATTGATCATCTGGAACCTGATATACCTCTCATTACATTGGAGAAAGTCTCAGTACAAGGAACTTGTCTGTCAGTGCGACAATCACTTGAGAGTCTATTATCCTCTAAATTTTCAAAACCAGTATACTTGTTTGAGATGGAGACAACCACGGAAGCCTGCTGCATTACCTGCCTGACACTGGCACCAGGAAGGCACCACCCCATTCTGATGTCTCACTGGCAGCTGCACAAACGGCAGTCGGTGCCCTATATCAGAGAATCCCCTATCATCATTGATCATCTGGAACCTGACATGCCTCTCATTACATTGGAGCCAGTCTCAGTACCAGGAACTTGGCTGTCAGTGCGACAATCGCTTGAGAGTCTATTATCCCCTAAATTTTCAAAATCAGTATACTTGTTTGAGATGGAGACAGCTACGGGAGCCTGCTGCATTACCTGCCTACCACTCCTACTTTTCGTGGAGGTAACCCATCCACCTGACTGCATCTACTATATCATGCCATCCTGAGACTGCCACCTATTCTGCTCACTGACCTCCTGTCAATTCCTAACTGCCTTTAACTGCCCCGCTCCAACCAAGCCATGCGATCCAATGGGATTTGCAACCTCACTTCCTGCCGACATAATCATCAGGATCATTGAAACTCTCCCTAATCGCACACATCTGACAGGAAGGGCACAACACTCTACGAATGGCCATCTCTGCACCTTAACATTTTACAGACCCAGGAAAAGGCACAGTCTTACTGCTCTACAAAACACTACTCCAGAATAACTTAATATCTACGTTTTATATTTTAAAATTTAATCAAGAGACTGTAAGATATATTGAAAAGAAACCCTCACCTTATTCACTATTGTAGATTTACTAAAATAAAACGGAGTATGATTTATGTGTTAAGTGATAATCCCCAGCTGTAGTAGTTCTGAGAGTGAGGTTTCTCCGAGGGTAGCTGTGAAATGTCACTGTTTGGTTCTCTTTTCTCTCAGCTCCGTTTCCAGAGAGGTTTATACCCACACACCTCACTCCCTCCCACATTTACCAATTGATGAGAATCCACAACCTGGGTGAAATAGTCTATGCTTCATCTGAGTTTGTTCACTCCATAATGGCCTGTTCAACCGACTTACTGATTGTTTTCCATTTCAGGACTACCTATGGTGCTGTCTTCCTGATAAAGTGCGATTCCCAATATCCTGAGGATCATGGAATTGAAAATATAGGAAGACACCAAAATTTTCTGTGAGAAACTCCACATAATGAGAGGCAGGTTTGAACTACCAGAAGGAGAGTGATTATTGTTCACAAGGGTCAGCACAAGCCGGTACCCTGCACACTCCAGCAGCATGGTTGGGAGCACATGCACTTTCGGAGAGACTTAGTAAACGCTGCCCATTATTGAGGGCTGTCCCCCTGCACACTGAGTGGGAAATTA
Source organism: Chiloscyllium plagiosum (assembly GCF_004010195.1). NCBI lineage: Eukaryota > Metazoa > Chordata > Chondrichthyes > Orectolobiformes > Hemiscylliidae > Chiloscyllium > Chiloscyllium plagiosum. Next base: position 20,634 of record NW_025213385.1, on the reverse strand, counting down.
ATCACCAGAAACTCATGGTATGTGGAGGTGATCGCTCAGTTCAGGAAAGTGGCATTTGATGCATCAATTTAAAAACAAGAAATGATGAAGTACAGATGAGGTACAGACTGTTCCTGGTGTTATATTCCAGGTTGGATGTCCTTTGCCTTGGTGCTAGGATTATTACATATCAGACAGATGTGGTCAGGGAATAGATAGAGACGTGAAATTGTGACATGTTCTGCCAGTAGAGATGTGGTTGAAGGAGGTCAGGATTGGCAACTCTATATTCTGTAGCATAGGAACTATAGGCAGGAGATGCTGTTGTTTTATTAATTAAGGAATCAATTAATGCTGTAAATAGGTTCAATATCTTGGATGAGCCTTCAACTGAGGGTTCGAGGATCGCGATTAGAATAAAAAGATGACAGATAATTGCTAGGGTCATATTAAAGATTAGTTAGAAGAAAATACATGGCCCAATGTGTAACCAATCGCTGTAGTGTATAAAAACAATAAGAGGGTAATTCTACTTATGCTTTTCAATATGCAACATTTATTGGGGCAGTCACGTGCTTTTAAGAGGGGACAAATATGTTGAAATTTATTGCTGATAGCTTCTTGTATCAGCATATGGAAGATGCAACAAGGGATGGTTTATTTCTGGACCCAACATAATCTAGTCCCATTAGCAAGCACCTGGCCCACATCCCTCCAAACCCTTCCTCATCATATATGCATCCACATGCCTTTTAAATGGTGGAATTCTAATTCTGGGTAAAACTGTAGTCGAACAGCGTGGAGTGGGGAGCGGTGTTCATGCTCAAAGTGGATTTGATGAGAGTATCGGCCCAATATTTTACACTCTAAAATCCAATGAAGGAAAATGAGTCAACACGACGTTGAACATCTGCAAATATTAAGAGCAGAATAATAAAGTAAAGAGAAGTTTAAAGCAGCTATAAAGTGGACAGAACAATGGAATCCCTATAAGAAAGTAGAAGTGCAACACTGAACTTAAGGAAATAGTAGAAAAGCAAAAATGGGGTGTGATAAAACATCAGCGGGCGTTCTATCGCTATACCAGGGGAAGAGGATAACTTGGGAAAGAATGGGGATATTAGGGATCAAGGAGGCAGCCTGTGCATGGATCCAGAGAATATGTTAAATATCTCATTCATATCAGTCTTCAGTTTAGAGAGTGACTTATTGGAATCGGAGAGAGTCGCAGAGTAAAAAGAGTGGACACATCCCCAGATCTGGATGAGCTGTATCTTAACTGATATGGGAACAGAAGGAAAAAAATACAGGTTCTGATCCTCTTTTCTTACTGTGCTTTTGCCACAGAGGATTTGCGATAGAACAGGATGCAATCAAATGTAGGTTCAACAAGGTGTGCTAGAAACAAACGAGACAATTAAAACCACCAAGTCTCATATCAGTGAGAGGGAAACAATTGTAGAAGGTTCTGAAAGCTATTGAGCCTGGATCATTAAGTATCTTCAAGGGTGAGAGACATATTTTTAATCAATCAATGAATCAAAGGTTACGAGGGAAATGGAGTTGAGGATTATCAGAACAAACATCATTGAACTGAAAGGCAGAGCATACTCGGTGAGCCGCTGGTCCTACTGTTGTTGCTATGCCTTATGGTATTCGGTCTGTTACTATCCCTGTGTTCGTAGGAACAACAACCACTCTCTGAGACACAGTTCAGATTGCAACTGACTAATTCAAGGAATTTATAAATACTACACCGATAAACAGAAATATGTTTGAATCAGGAATACAATCTTTATTTTATAACTTGCAATGAATTGTAGTCTCATTCTTTGAAACACTAGGGAACACAGATCTAGTTTGTCATGGCCCTCTTTGATAGAATGTTCCTTGGAAGAAGTCAATTGAACCTTGCTTGCCATCTCTCTGTGGCAGTAATATATTTCCTGAGATAAACAATCAACATTGCAAATAGTCCTTCACGTACAATCTGGCCAAGCTCCTTCTCGACTGAAGAAAGAAGTCACTCCTCCTGTGCTGAAATCCTCGGACAATAAAGGTTCCCATTCCGTCGACATTCCAAGTAATTTGCTGCACCTGCATGTTATACGTCGGCAGATTATAGACAAGGACACTTAGGTTTTATTTAAAATTGTACTTTCCAACATTTTAAGATTTAAGAATTATACTGCAAATCAATTTCGCCAAAAAAGTTGATAACTTTCTGTTTCCACATGATGATATTTGCACTGATCTTGTTAATGTGGAAGCCTATTCAATCTTCATAAATCTTTCCATCTTCCTCACTGCACGCATTCCCACACAAGAATTACGTTTAAGTCCTACATTCTGTTTACAGTCTTTTCAATAATAACTAATCCATCGAGTGGATTTGTAATGCTAGAATTGTTATGGAGCAGGAGGCCCAGTGTGCATTCACAGGCTCTTCAAATGTACATCATTACCTCCACCCAATATTCTGCCTTTCCTCTGTATCCTCCCTGACTCATCCTGAACACAATCTACTTATTTTATTTCTTTCTGTGAAAAGCAATTTAACTGTCTTTGTTGAAGAATAATCTCCTCTGAGTAAATATTCTCAACCGAAGAAAATGCAATGAATGAAGTACATCACCTCGGCATTCAAATTGACCCTCAGCAGCCGAATATACTCAAGATTGATTTGACACGTTTCAGGTTATCCACCCGACAGCCATCTTGTTCCCTGTTTTGGTTGGTATTGTTTAGTTATTTGATTACACCTTAATACCTGAGAAAGAAACCCTCTTGCAAAGGAAAGGTTGTGTCAGATTTGGGCCAAAGGCAGGTAAACGGAGTTACGAAACAAATGTCCTTAAATTGTGGAACAGGCGCAAAGGGTTCAACAACCTCATCCTATTCCTATGGTCGTGTGTTCCATGTTGCAATGGCATGGTGACCATGCAGCCAATTACAAATTAATTTCAACAGATAAATGTTTAATTAAATTATATGGAGTCACTGATTGTAACATAATGAATTCGTATTGCTAAAAAAATGTAGGAACATACCTGGAAGCGTTATGCTGTCCATGTATAAGGAAGGGTTCGTTTGCTGTCCATCTTGGTTGCCATCACATCCACAACATTCACTGCCTCCACCATCAACTTTCAATGGAGGCAGTGTATCCAACAAGATTCATCGTAGATACTTACCACAGTTTATTCGACAGCACCTTCCAAGCCATGATCGTCTGCAATGTCAAGGGCAACAAATCCATGGAAACATCACCCCTTGCAAGTTACACATAAAGTCCATGACTGTTCTGACATGGAAATATATCTCCATTCCATGGGTTTCATTTGATGAATACCATGGCTTTCTTTCCTTCACATTATTGTGGGTGTCCCTGCACCAAACTGACTGCAAATGCTCAAATAGGCAGCGCACCACCACCTTGTCCAAGAACAACAGTCTATGTGTAATACATGATGGCCCAGCCAGCAATGGCTGATACCTGTCACTGAATAATACACTAATGTTTCACAGCTTGCAATCTGGGTTTCACTTTCGGAATAAATTTCGCCTATATTCTTGAGTTTCAGGAAATGGATACGTGATTTGATTGAAATATAAAAGATTTTGAATTGCAAGGGCTTGATTGGGCAGATGTTGAAAAATTATTTCTGTGGGTCAGGGAGTCCAAAACACGATAACAGGGTCTAGGGATAACAGGCAATTTATTTGGGTCTGAGAGGATGTGAAATCATTTCAATCAAAAGGTATTAGAGTATTTAGTATCCACCATCTTAAGAATTGCGGATGCACTGTGAATGAAAACAATGTAAAGTTCACAGAGATATGGAGGAGCTGAGGGTTAGAGGAGGTTACAGAAATAGGGAGATAAAGGTGCAGGCGAATGTTGCAGATATGGGGAAGCTGTAACAGGACACAAATATTGCCTGGATAGTGATGGGTTTATGGGCTGGATGTTAGAGAAGGTTGTAGGTGCTGGAAGAGTTTACAACAATAGGGAGGACTGGAGGAGCTTGAGGTGTTTATAGTGATATGGAGGGATGTAATTTCAAGAGTGGGTTCCAGTCCTGTGGAACAACGTACGTGCTGGAGGAATCCTCAGTTACAGGAAGAGGTGAAGATGCTGGAGATCAGTTGGAGGGGTAGATACGTTAGACAGAAAGGGAGGTGTGTAGTGACTGGAGGAGATTCCAGAGATAGGGAGAGTTGTAGGGGGCTGGAGGATGATACAGAAATTGGGAAATGTGTAGGCCTTGACTAGGATACAGAAATTGGGAGGTGCATAGGGTCTGTAGGAGCGTACAGAGATAGGCAGATGTGTTTTGGATGGAGTGACATTTTTGTCACCAGAGATATGATTGAAGCAGATCAGGATTGACAACTTAATCTTCTGTAGTACAGGAAATATAGGCTGGACATGATTTGGTTTTATTAATTAAGGAGTCAATTACTGCAGTAAAGAGGGATGATATTGTGGAAGGGCCTTCAAATTGAGGCTTCATGGATAGAGACTGGAATACAAAGATGACAGATACATTGGTAGGGTCATATTAAGACGCACAGTTAGAAGAAAGTATAGGAGCTATTGTGTCACCAATTGTTTTATACACGACAGTGAGGTTTGAGAGACATGACCATGTTGACTATTTGCAATCAAATTGTTGCTTGCTAAATGATTATAAATCCTATCTCTTATAATCCTTTCCAAAATATTTCGTACACACACATAAGGCCAACTGGTCTGTAATTACCTGGGCCATCTGTACTCCCCTTCTTGAACAAGGGCAAACATTTGCAATCCTCCAGTCCTCTGGTACTAAGCCTGTAGACAATGAAGACTCAAATATCAAAGCCAAAGGCTCCAACAACTCCTTCCGACCGCCCCAGAGAATGCTCGAAAAAATCCCATCCGGCTCAGGGGACGTTTCCACTTTCACTCTTTCTCGAATTGATAACACCTCTTCCTTACCAACCTCGATCATTTCTAGTCAAATATCTCGCATCCCATTCTTCTCTATAATATTCTCCTTTCCCTGAGTGAAAACCAATGAGAAAGGTTCGTTTAGCACCTCTTCGATCTCCACAGAATCCACGCGCAACTTCCCACTTCTGTCTTTGACTGGCTCTATTCCTATCCTCGTCATCCTTTTCTTCCAAATGTACCTATACAAAGCTTTAGGATTCTCCTTTATTCGACCTGCTAAAGACTACTCAATTCCTCTCTTTGCTCTTCTTAACTCTCTCTTTAATTCCTTCCTAGCTAATCTTTAACGTTCCACCGTCTCATCGTCACATAAGCCTCCTTCTTCTTCTTAACAAGAGATGTAATTTCTGTAGTAAACCACGGTTCCCTTACATTATCACTTCCTCCCTGCCTGATAGGGGCATGCTATTTAAGGACACGCGATGTCTGTTTTTTGAACCAGCTTCATATTTCGATTATCCCCATTCCCTGCATATTGCTACCCCTTTCTATGCATCATAATTCCTGCCTAATCGCGTTACAATTACCCTTCCCCATTGATAACGCTTGGCCTGTGGAGTGTACCTATCGCTTTCCATCACAAAACTAATCGTGTTTATGGAGGTTATATACATAAGAAAAGGTAGAGGTACTGACAATGCCAGAATTATGGGACGGTATGGAGAGGCTGGAGGAGGTTACAGAGATCATGCGAGCCTAGTGGTTGGATGAGGTTTACAAAGGTCGGGAGCGGGGTATGGTTGGACAAGGTTACAGCGGCAGGGTATATTTGAGAACACCTTAGAGAGATAAGTATTTTTTAGGGGCTGAAGTAAGTCACAGGTAAAGGGAGATATGTAGATG
>NW_025213385.1:9915-14139 GCF_004010195.1 Chiloscyllium plagiosum | reverse complement strand
TTTGGAAGACGTTACAGAGATACGGAGTGGTATAGAGTTTGGAGGAGTTTAAAGAGATAGGGAGGAGGACGGTTCTGCAGATATTTACAGTAATAGATTGGTTGATGAAGGACAGACAAGGGACAGAGGGTAATTGAAGGAGTGAGACCATGGAGTGTCGAATCACGAGAGCCAAAGAGTCAGTGTCATACACACAGGAGAGGCCCTTCTGCTGACTGAAATAAAATAAAATACCTTGTAGACCGTGCAATCTCCTCCTTCCTAATGTATTGGAGCTTATGCCAGAATTAAGAGAGATGTGCTCCAGACTGGTCAAGCAAAAATGTGACAGAACAAAACTTCATGGGGTCATATCAAAGCATGAACGGAAACCTCCTGCTGACTCCCCTCCCTCAGCCTCACGGTGTCACATCAAAAACTGACACGGAAACCTCCTGCTGACTCCCCTCCCTCAGCCTAACGTTGTCAGATCAAACACTGACAAGGAAACCTCCTGCTGACTCCCCTCTCTCAACCTGACAGTGTCAGATCAAACACTGACACGGAAACCTCCTGCTGACTCCCCTCCCTCAGCCTCACGGGCTCAGATCAAACAATGACACAGAAACTTCCTGATGACTCGCCTCCCTCAGCCTCAACGGTGTCACATCATACACTGACAGACAAATCTTCTGCTGATTCCCCTGCCTCAGCCTCACGGTGTCAGAGCAAACACTGACACGGACACCTCCTGCTGACTCCCCTCCCTCAGCCTCACGGTGTCAGGTCCAAACACTGATACGGAAACCACCTGCTGACTCCCCTCCCTCAGCCTCACGATGTCACATCAAACACTGACAGAGAAACCTCCTGCTGACTCCCCGCCCTCAGTCTCACAGTGTCAGATCAAACACTGACAGAGAAACCTCCTGCCGACTCCCCTCCCTCAGCCTCACGGTGTAAGAGCAAAAACTGACACGGAAACCTCCTGCTGACTACCCTCCCTCAGCCTCACGGTGTCACATCAAACACTAACACGGAAACCTCCTGCCGACTCCCCTCCCTCAGCCTCACGGTGTCACATCAAACACTGACAGAGAAACCTCCTGCTGACTCCCCTCCCTCAGCCTCACTGTGTCACATCAAACACTGACACGGAAACCTCCTGATGACTCCCCTCCCTCAGCCTCACGGTGTCACATCAAACACTGACACAGAGACCTCCTGCCGACTCCCCTCCCTCAGCCTCACGGTGTCACATCAAACACTGACACGGAAACCTCCTGCTGATCCCCCTCCTTCAGCCTCACGGGCTCAGATCAAACACTGACACAGAAACCTCCTGCCGACTCCCCTCCCTCAGCCTCACGGTGAAAGAGCAAACACTGACACGGAAACCTCCTGCTGACTCCCCTCCCTCAGCCTCACGGTATCAGATCAAACACTGACACGCAAACCTCCTGCTTATCCCCCTCCCTCAGCCTCACGGTGTCACATCAAACACTGACACGGAAACCTCCTGCTGACTCCCCTCCCTCAGCCTCACGGTGTCACATCAAACTCTGACACGGAAACCTCCTGCTGACTCCCCTCCCTCAGCCTCACCGTGTCAGATCAAACACTGACACAGAAACCGCCTGCTGACTCCCCTCCCTCAGCCTCACGGGGTCAGATCAAACACTGACACGGAAACCTCCTGCTGACTCCCCTGCCTCAGCCTCACGGTGCCAGAGCAAACACTGACATGGAAACCTCCTGCTGACTCCCCTCCCTCAGCCTCACGATGTCACATCAAACACTGACACAGAAACCTGCTGCTGACTCCCCTCCCTCAGCCTCACGGTGTCACATCAAACACTGACAGAGAAACCTCCTGCTGACTCACCTCCCTCAGCCTCACGGTGTCAGAGCAAACACTGACACAGAAACCTCCTGCTGACTCTCCTCCCTCAGCCTCACGGTGTCCGATAAAACACTGTTACGGAAACCTCCTGCTGACTCCCCCCTGCCTGAGCTGGTGGATCATTGTCCCTCTGCATTGAACAACACTTGGAGGAAGCACTGAGAGAGTGACAGAGCTGGCGGATGTATACTGGGTGGGCCATTTTAAAACCACTACCAAGAGGAGCTCAGCAGCAGCATTACTGATCGAGGTGGTCGGGTTCAAAAGGACACAACTGCTTCACTGCCTCTGCACCGGGTCAGGGGGAACGACTGACAGGGAGAAACATCCTTGACCTCACCATCACAAATCTACCGGATGCAGACATATTGTTCAAATGACCTTATTGGGAACAGTGGCTACAGCACACAGTATTTCTGGAGACAAAGTTCCACTTTTACATCGTGAATACCCTCTGTGTACATGTGATACCATCACTGTGCTAAACACAGCAGATTTCCAATAGATTTTGTAATTTTGTACTGGCCTGTGTGAGGTGATTGGGGTCATTACCAACAGCAGCAGAATTGTACTCCAGTATAATTTTCACTATCACTGCCTGGCGTATTCTCCACTTTTTCGTGACCATCAAGCCAGGGATACGGCCTTGTAAAATGGAGAATACAGTAGGGCCTGCCTATAGTAGCACCAAATACACCTCAGAATGAGATGAAGTTACTAAATTGGGCCACTTACTCACCACATGGTATAAATAGCAAATGATACATAGATCTAACCAATGAATCAGACCTAATCTCTATAATCCTCTCACAGTCTGGGTGAGTGGTGGTGGACAATCACACAACTCACTGGAGAAGGAGGATCCACAAATACCACCTTCTTCAAAGATTGAAGAGCCCAGCACAATAATAGAAAAGCTAAGTCTGCAACTTTCACAAAAGTGTTCTGACAGAAATATCGATGGGACGATCTATTTTAGTTGAAAACCCGTGTTTCTGGAAAAGTACAGCAGGTCAGGCAGCATCCAAGCAGCAGGATAATGGATGTTTTAGGCATAAGCCCTTCTTCAGGCTAATGCCCGAAACGTCGATTCTACTGCTCCTTAGATGCTGCCTGACCTGCTGCCCTTTTCCAGCAACACATTTTCAGCTCTGATCTGCAGCATCTGCAGTCCTCACTTTCTCCTATTTTAACCTCCTCCAGATGGCAGTCTTCAGTTAATCCTATTCACTGTGTGTGGTATTTACAAACAGCTGGAGGGATTGGAGAAAGCAAAGGCTGTGCGCTCTGATAACATGCCATTCAGGCTGTTCCTGCTGGGATGCAGCACTGGCATCTACCTGACAATGTGGGAAACTATCCGGGTGTGTCCTGTACATACACAGACAAAACAGCAGACAATCAATGACTGCCCCATTGCTCCCATCTCTATCATTAATAATGGGATGGCAGATGTCACCTACAGTGGGATCAAGCAGCACTTCCTCAGCACCAACCTGCTCACTAAAGCTCAGTTTGGGCTCTCATCCCTTGTGCTCATTGAAGCCTTGGTTTAACAATGTACAACAAGAAAACACATAGCTGAATTCTAGAGGTAAGGTGACAGTGACAGTTAACATGATCATAACTGCATTTGACCAAATGTCGTATCCAGGCTTAACAGCAAACAGGAATCGTCTGCACTGGCAGAATTTACACCTGGTACAAAGGAAAGTGGCTGGGGTTGGTAGAGAGCAGCCATCTCAGCTCCGCCGCAGTTCCCCAGGGGAGATGTTTCTGGGTAAGCCTGTAGATCAGAAACCAAAAGGTAGGGCACCGTACCCCGACAGGATGATAGGGCTACTCTCGCATTAGTCAGAGACGACGGGTGGTAGTTGAACTGGAAGTCATCATGCCTCAAGTGAGGGAGAGCTTGAGTAGAACAGCTCTTTTCAGACACCTTAATCAGTACAGGAATTGAACCCACATTGTTAGTATTAATGTGCATTGACAAACCAGTCGTCGAACTGATTGAGCTAACGAAGTCCTCTCTCAACTGCTTGGGGAAGATACTGTAATATTATTCCATTCAGATATGTTGTTAGACACCTCTGGAGCAGGTGGAACTAGAAGCCAGCTTCCTAGCTCAGAGAGAGGGACAGCATCAGTGAGCTGTAAGAGTGCTCTCCGCCCTCGGCCCAATAATTTTCAGCTATTTCATAAATGACCATCCCTACTCAAGTGAAGTCACAACTGGGGATGTTTGTCAATGATTGGACAGTATTCAACACTATTTGTGATTTAATCAGATACTGAAGCAATCCTTGTCCAATTGCAACAAGGACCTGGGAATATGAAGGTGT
>NW_025213385.1:0-2942 GCF_004010195.1 Chiloscyllium plagiosum | reverse complement strand
ACAGCAGGATATAGGTCAGCTGCAGACTTGGACAGTGAAAACACAAATGTTACTTTATTTGGACAGTTGCGACGTGATGCGTTTTAGAAGGTCAAATGCAGGAGAGAAGTATAAAGTGGATGGAAAAACTACTGGCCGCATCAGCATCCGTAGGGATCTAGGTTTACAGCTCGTCAGTTCCCTGAAAGTGGTAACACGGGTGGATGGGGTGATCAAGAAGTCTGACAGCAAACTCGCAGACATGCATCGCAGCATGCAGTATGAAAATTAGCAGGTCATATTGCAGCTGTAGAGAAACCTAGTTCGGGGACATTTGGAATATTGTGTGCAGTACTGGTTGCCACACCAGAAGAACGATGTGAAAGTATTGGAGAGGGTATGGAAAAGTTTTACCAGGATGTTGTCTGATTTGGAGGGTATTAGCCAGAATGAGAAATTGAACAAACATGGTTTGTTTGCTTCTGGGCATCATTGACTATGGGGCTACCTGATAGATAGATTTACAAAATAGTTAGAAGTACAGTTAGAGGCTTTTTCCCCCCAGAGTTGAAATATCAATTACTCAGGTTTTAGGTTAGAGGAAGAAAGTTTAGGAAATATGATCGGCAAGTTTTTTTTTTGCTTTTCCAGACAGAATGTGCAAGTGCCTGGAATGCACTGATAGAGGAGAAGAAGCTAATATAGCAAGGTTCAAGAGGGATCATGGCACAAATATGAGTAAGTAGGGAACAGAATGACATAGAGGGTGTCAGAGCAAAAACTTTCTTTTTAACTTTAGAACGGCATCATGTGTCTGTGCGGGCTTGCTGGGATGAAGGGGCCTGTTCCTGTGCTGGACTGCACAGGAGTGGCAAGATGTTGACTGAATGATTACATTGAGTTGGTCTCTCCTCAACAACTTGCAGCTTCATACCCTCTCTCCCACAGTAGGGAAACTCAATATGGAGAATTGGATGTGAAAGTCCGAGATGGTAACTGGTGACTTCATCTTGCCCTTCGCTCCTGCGGCCTTCTATCTTGGACACCAACGTCACAGCCAGAAGCTGCATGTACTCCACACCCACCAATCCTGGCATCTGTCACATGCTAGGCTCACCATGCCATGCCAGCACATCTCCGACCCACTGACTGTACGCTTCTGTACTTCAATGCTGCAGCTCAGAGTGCACTGCCAACTCTCATTGCAAGGACACCGAGCTCAGCGGGACACACCCATTACAGAGACTGTCCCTCTCGGCTGCTCACTCCGTGTTTGTTTGTACACACTCAATGCTGCCACAAGGACACTGTACTCAGGGACACACATCCAGCTCATGGACTGTCTCTCTGGGCTGCTCACTCCGTGTTTGTATACACTCACTTTGAGCGGACTTGAATGCTCACAGAATTATTGCCTTAACTTACCCTGCCCTCAGCAGTGTTTCCCCTCAGCCAGAGCTACCTGACTCACCCGCCTGCTGTATTGTCAGACACAAAACCATGAAGATTGATATCATTGTCCACAGTCATTTATGGTGCCCAGTAATGGGTCAGGGGGAGTCTCAGATCCCAGTCCGGGAGCTTGGACACGGTCAGTCAGCCTCTCATGGTTGTTATGGACAGGATCATTTCCCTGTGATTGGATGAGGAGCTGAATGTTGGGGAGCCCCCTATCCCTGTTGGCTCTTTCTACTCTCGTGTGGTGTGGTTCCTTCCGAAATGTGAGCATTACCAAACGGTATTAAGGGAGGTGGAATTATTTGTTACAGCTGGTACAGCTGGAGGAAAGGAAGCGAGGTGTCCTGAGTGAGTGAGTTGGCAGCACAGACACCAGGCAGAATTAGGGAGCGGGACAGAGAAGCGGTTAGAGAGAGACTGACTGAGTGTGCTGCATTCAGTGAGAGTGGGAGAACATGAACCTTGGTAGGAGGTGGGTGCAGTAACAGAGAGAGTGATGATCAGGGCACGAGGTACAGATGGTGGCACTTATCCTGGTGGAGTGGGGAAGGTCACCGACCTCCTTCCTACACTGCTGGGCATTCGCCCAGAAGGCTGGCATCTCACTGACACAGGGGTCAACAACGGGCGAAGGTGGCAGGGCCTGGTGCCATGGCCTCTCCTGCCAGTCTTAGATGAAGATAATGTCCCTCTCCTGCACCATGTCATCCACCAGAATCTCAGGGGCTTGTCCACAAAGTGGGGCCCCAGTTGTATCCCCTCTGCCATGTCTAGGGAAGTTTCGGATTGACAATCCAAGAGTATAATGACTTTTTAAAGATGGCCACTTTAACAGGGAGGCCGGTGCATTCTGGGATATCCAGGCAGTGGGCAGTTGTTATGACAAAGGGGAAAAAACATCAAGTTAGTGTCAGATGAAAGGAAGACCACGTGGGCAGGCAAGGTAGTTCATGAGCCAGATTGGGGATGGCATCATGAGAAAATACACTTCAGCTTGTGGAGAGTAACCCTCCATGAAACCCGACTAAAATGGGACGTGACCAAATCATAAGATGGTTGAGGTTTCTGTTTGTCTGAATCAAAATAGGGATGAAATATTGGGAGCAACAAACTTGGAGCAGAAAGTTTTACAGCAGATTCAACTCCTTAAAATAGGGGTAACACAATGTTCCAAACTGTTAAAAGGAGCCGGGAAAAATCCCCGGCCTTATCGTTACCCACATTATCCAACCGTCACTGGATGCAGGGATGATGCCGGAGGACAGGAAAATGGCTAATACCGCAACTTTGTTTAATGTGGAGTAAGGGACTGACTGAATAGGTCGAGGCTGGATTTCTGAGACAGTGGATAAACGGTCACTGAGGAAATCCCAGGGACTCCAACACAGTCGGTCTGGATTTATTCAAGGAAGATCGTGTGTAATTAATCTGACTGTGTCGGTTTGAGGCACTAACTGTAACTGCATGTGACTTCCTTGGATTTAACGAGAGATTCCATGGCAGAC
>NW_025213384.1:30863-32689 GCF_004010195.1 Chiloscyllium plagiosum | reverse complement strand
CCTAGATTTTATATTTAAGAGCTTGAGGTTACAATTGGATCTAGAGTAATGAAGTGGCTGTTTTTGACAGGGGACCAAAGGGCCTTTTTCTGTGCTGTAGACCTCACTGAATCTGAGGTGGGAATCAAACCCATGGCCTTCTAGCTTAGAGACAAATAAGCAACCATCAGAGCCAGAAATCAGACCTGGTATCGAGTACAAGAGTTGGCAAGTCACGTGTTATAGTTGTACAAGACTTTGATTCGGCCACATTTGGAATACTGCGTACAGTTCTGGTCGCCACATTACCAAAAGGATGTGGATGCTTTGGGGAGAGTGCAGAGGAGATTCACCAGGAAGTTGCCTGGTGTAGAGGGTGCTAGCTATGAGGAGAGATTGAGTAGATTAGGATTATTTTTATTAGAAAAACAGAGGTTGAAAAAGGAACCTGATTGAGGGCTACAAAATCATGAGAGGGATAAACAAGGTGGATGGCAAGAAGCTTTTTTCCCCAGAGTGGGGGACTCAATTACCAGGGGTCACATGTTCAAGGTGAAAGGGGAAAGATTTAAGGGAGATATGTGTGGAACATTCTTTATGCTGAGGGTGGTAGGTGGCTGGAACACCTTGCCAGCGGCGGTGGTAGAGACAAGCACGATAGCGTCATTTAAGATGTATCTAGACAGATACATGAATGGGCAGGGAGCAGAAGGATACAGACCTTTAGAAAGGAGGCAACAGGTTTAAATACCGGATCTGGATCAGCGCAGGAGGGCTGAAGGGCCTGTTCTTGTGCTGTAACTTCCTTTGTTCTTTGAAATGGAAGGTACATGACTGAGACCATACCTTGAGGCCAATTATTAAGTATTTTGCTTGAAGACAGGGAGATTGGGAAGCTGAGATTCTTAAAGGGTTGAGTTGGCTCCAAAGACAGAGATAACAACAATGAAAGGCTGACTCACGGGTCTGGATGTCTCTTGGTAACAGGCTTCGTGACGATGGAATTGATGGACTGCTTACTCATTGGGAAGGGCTGGGATACTTATTGCTACCTTCAAGGTAGCCAAAGTCTCATAATGAGAAGTGCTGTCCCGGTCAGACAAACTATGAGAAACGCAGTCCCAGTCAAACAATGAGAAGCGCCGTCCCAGTCAGACAAACAATGAGTAGTGCAGTCCCAGTCAGAAAACAATGAGAAGCGCAGTCCCAGTCAGACAAACAATGAGTAGCGCAGTCCCAGTCAAACAATGAGTAGCGCAGTCCCAGTCGGACGAAGAATGAGAAGCGCAGTCCCAGTCAAACAATGAGAAACGCAGTCCCAGTCAGACAAACAGTGAGTAGCGCAGTCCCAGTCAGACAAACAATGAGTAACGCAGTCCCAGTCAGACAAACAATGAGTAGCGCAGTCCCAGTCGGACGAAGAATGAGAAGCGCCGTCCCAGTCAAACAATGAGTAGCGCAGTCCCAGTCAGACAAACAATGAGAAGCGCCGTCCCAGTCAGACAAACAATGAGAAGCGCCGTCCCAGTCAGACAAACAATGAGAAGCGCCGTCCCAGTCAGACAAACAATGAGAAGCGCCGTCCCAGTCAGACAAACAATGAGAAGCGCCGTCCCAGTCAGACAAACAATGAGAAGCGCCGTCCCAGTCAGACAAACAATGAGAAGCGCCGTCCCAGTCAGACAAACAATGAGAAGCGCCGTCCCAGTCAGACAAACAATGAGAAGCGCCGTCCCAGTCAGACAAACAATGAGAAGCGCCGTCCCAGTCAGACAAACAATGAGAAGCGCCGTCCCAGTCAGACAAACAATGAGAAGCGCCGTCCCAGTCAGACAAACAATGAGAAG
>NW_025213384.1:29468-30285 GCF_004010195.1 Chiloscyllium plagiosum | reverse complement strand
AATGAGTAGTGCAGTCCCAGTCAGACAAACAATGAGAAGCGCCGTCCCAGTCAGACAATGAGAAGCGCCGTCCCAGTCAGACAAATAATGAGTAGAGCAGTCCCAGTCAGACAAACAATGAGAAGCGCAGTCCCAGTCAAATAATGAGTAGCGCAGTCCCAGTCAGAAAAACAATGAGAAGCGCCGTTCTAGTCAGACAAACAATGAGAAGCGCAGTCCCAGTCAGACAAACATTGAGTAGCGCAGTCCCAGTCAGACAATGAGAAGCGCCGTTCCAGTCAGACAAACAATGAGAAGCGCAGTCCCAGTCAGACAATGAGAAGCGCCGTCCCAGTCAGACAAATAATGAGTAGTGCAGTCCCAGTCAGACAAACAATGAGAAGCGCAGTCCCAGTCAGACAAGCAATGAGTAGCGCAGTCCCAATCAGACAAACAATGAGAAATGCCATCCCAGTCAGACAAACAATGAGAAGCGCAGTCCCAGTCAGATAAACAATGAGAGACACCATCCCAGTCAAACAATGAGAACCGCAGTCCCAGTCAGACAAACAATGAGAAACGCCATCCCAGTCAGACAAACAATGAGAAACACAGTCCCAGTCAGACAAACAATGAGTAGCGCAGTCCCAGTCAGACAAACAATGAGAAGCACAGTCCCAGTCAGACAAACAATGAGAAACGCCGTCCAAGTCAGTCAAACAATGAGAAGCGCCGTCCCAGTCAAACAATGAGAAGCGCCGTCCCAGTCAGACAAACAATGAGTAGCGCAGTCCCAGTCAGACAAACAATGAGAAGCGCAGTCCCAGTCAGACAAACA
>NW_025213384.1:12444-19564 GCF_004010195.1 Chiloscyllium plagiosum | reverse complement strand
AAAGGGGGGAATTTCCTCTTTCACAATGTAGAAACGTTATGATACGCTCCATCTGTCCTTTTCCACCCCCATTACCTCAGTCTCCGATATTTCTCTCTGTTTTATTAGCTGATACCATATGATAGACAGCAAAGTATCGAATGCATTGTAGAACTGTAAATGCTACTCCATGAAGTTCACGTTGTCTCTTAATGCTACAAAAAGGTGTTACATTACTTTTCTAATAACATCTTTCCCACTGTGGCACAATCTCCCTGCATGCAAGTTTTGAAAGTATTTATTTTCCTTTCTATTCCAAGCAACGTGACTCATTCACACCCACATACATTCCAATTAGTTTTTCCTTTTCCACTCCTAAAATGTCCATATCCGTTGAGAGCGTCTTTGCGTCCACTCAGCTTCGTTCTCACTGACCATTTACTTTCTGTCAATCTGGACATATCATTTCAATCGTTTATTTAGGATGTCAGCAAATTTTCAGTGACACCGACAGTCGGAAGAAATTATCAAACACATAGTAGTTAGCAGATACAGAGTTAGTGCTGCGCGAAATAATTCACTACAAACATTGCCTCCCAGGCCAGGCACAGTAAATAGTTTATTTGTAAAATACTGCAGTGTCGCAAGAGTCAAAACATTGTGAGTTCTATATTATCAACAACAGTGAAACTGTTTCACAAAATACCATCAAATTTCGTTCTTTGATGCCCTCTGAGCTCTCCTGATCCCTGTTAGATTCCTGATTCTTAAAATGCACGAGAACAATCAAACTAATCCCACGTTCTTGGTCCTGCTCCAAAACATAACATCTGATTCCAATAATTGACTAGTATAACGTAATGGAGGGGTTGGTTCTCGAGCCTGACCCAGCTGTGAATATGCTGTATTAATCCAGGGGTTGCTTAATGAAGCTTCAGAAATTCAAAAACCTAATAATGTTTTTATCATTCCACGACCCTTAGCAACTGTGTATCTGAATGTGGTTGTGAGAGTTTAAGCCAGTCTGATCGACAGTGAAATGTCTCCAACCATACCCGTCTGTTCCCCAGCAATGCTCCATCAAGCCATCCCCACTCCAATTTCTAACAGACGCTGGTAGCACATCTTATTTGTTGACTTAGCGATGGCCTAATTACCTATTAATGCCCACTAATCACATTCCATTAATTTTCCGTATTAACCGACAATGATCCAACACTCGCTGTGTTACCCTTAACAACCATCATGGACCCACCACGAACGTATTTCCCGAGTAACACGTTGCTGATTCACCACTACTCTTCCCTTAACAATGACTTTTAGCTTCACTCCCATTATGTTTATTGGCAATGGTTTGTGACCGCACAAATCACCGAGCTATAAAACCGAAATAACTGCCGATTCTGCAAAGCAGGAACAAAATCAAAAGTTACTGGAAAGATCACGGTTAACTTTTCGGATTCAGTGATCATTCCAAACATTTGAAGAAGATTTTTCCTCACAGATGCTGCCAGACCTGCTGAACCTTTTCAGTAACTTCTGTTTTTGATCGTCCAGCAATGTCCATTTGTCCCACATCAACTCTGTTCCAGTAGCAATGGCCTGGGCCCCACGCAGATTCCTGTCCCTTAGCAACAGCCGGTGGTCCCACCCTTATCAGATGCCGATGTAAATCTCCTGTGGATAACATCCATCAATTTCTCTGACCAACAGCCTGCTGCTCCCACACCTAGTTTCTATTGTCCCACACCTAGTCTGCTTGCCTACAAACATGGTACAAGGCAGCCTCACGTACACTCTATTCCTCGAGATATGGTCGGTGGACCGACTCTAACTCCATTCTGCTCACATGGAGCTTGTGCGTCACCTCCCACTGTTCCCTTATCAAAGGCCCATATCTCCAAAACGTTTTGTTCCTCTTGCAATGCCTTGCGGAAATTAACACTTTGTTCTGATAGCAATGCTCTGTGAAACCATACTCACTCTGTTTCCTTAACAAGAGTTTTCCCAGTACATCAGCGCTCTCCCACTAACGGTCATTGGTACAAAATCGTCTACAATCTCCGAACAACGTCCTGAAATCCCAATTTAACTCTGCACCTCCAGCAATGATCTGTGGTACAAGCTGTTCGACTCTGAACGGCCTCTTGCCAACCAAGCCCTGTTCCTCTGGCAGCGACTAGGCATTACCCCACCCACATACCTTCCATAGCAACAGCCTGTGACTCCTTACCCTAATGAGTTTGCCGAGCCAGTTTCCCAAGCAATGTCCTGCATTCTTACCCCATAGTAATTGCCAGGCAATAACCTTGCGTCCACCCCACCACTGCTGCTATGACAACAGTGAGTTGTCCTGCACTCACTCTGCCTCCCCAGCAATAGCCTGTGAACTCATGTGCACTCTATTCGCTCAGCAACACCTACATTGTCGGCAAGAAAGAGTCTGAGGCCCCATCCGCAGTCTGTTCACCCATCAAAGCCAGCAGCCCAGCACAATTGTATTTCCCTTTCCACACGATTCCCGAAGAATGAGCTGAGCTCACATATCCACGGTTTTTCCCAATCAAAGCCAGCAGCCCAATCACATCTGTCTGAATGTGCTTGTGAGAGTTTAAGCCAGTCTGATCGACAGTGAAATGTCTCCAACCATACCCGTCTGTTCCCCAGCAATGCTCAATCAAGCCATCCCCACTCCAATTTCTAACAGACGCTGGTAGCACATCTTATTTGTTGACTTAGCGATGGCCTAATTACCTATTAATGCCCACTAATCACATTCCATTAATTTTCCGTATTAACCGACAATGATCCAACACTCGCTGTGTTACCCTTAACAACCATCATGGACCCACCACTAACGTATTTCCCTAGTAACACGTTGCTGATTCACCACTACTCTTCCCTTAAAAATGACTTTTAGCTTCACTCCCACTATGTTTATTGGCAATGGTTTGTGACCGCACAAATCACCTAGCTATAAAACCGAAATAACTGCCGATTCTGCAAAGCAGGAACAAAATCAAAAGTTACTGGAAAAATCACGGTTCACGTTTCGGATTCAGTGATCATTCCAAACATTTGAAGAAGATTTTTCCTCACAGATGCTGCCAGACCTGCTGAACGTTTTCAGTAACTTCTGTTTTTGATCGTCCAGCAATGTCTATTTGTCCCACATCAACTCTGTTCCAGTAGCAATGGCCTGGGCCCCGCGCAGATTCCTGTCTCTTAGCAACAGCCGGTGGTCCCACCCTTATCAGATGCCGATGTAAAACTCCTGTGGATAACATCCATCAATTTCTCTGACCAACAGCCTGCTGCTCCCACACTTAGTTTCTATTGTCCCACACCTAGTCTGCTTGCCTACAAACATGGTACAAGGCAGCCTCACGTACACTCTATTCCTCGAGATATGGTCGGTGGACCGACTCTAACTCCATTCTGCTCACATGGAGCTTGTGCGTCACCTCCCACTGTTCTCTTATCAAAGGCCCATATCTCCAAAACGTTTTGTTCCTCTTGCAATGCCTTGCGGAAATTAACACTTTGTTCTGATAGCAATGCTCTGTGAAACCATACTCACTCTGTTTCCTTAACAAGAGTTTTCCCACTACATCAGCGCTCTCCCACTAACGGTCATTGGTACAAAATCGTCTAAAATCTCCGAACAACGTCCTG
This sequence comes from Chiloscyllium plagiosum, assembly GCF_004010195.1. NCBI lineage: Eukaryota > Metazoa > Chordata > Chondrichthyes > Orectolobiformes > Hemiscylliidae > Chiloscyllium > Chiloscyllium plagiosum. Next base: position 15,910 of record NW_025213384.1, on the reverse strand, counting down.
AAATCCCAATTTAACTCTGCACCTCCAGCAATGATCTGTGGTCCAAGCTGTTCGACTCTGAACGGCCTCTTGCCAACCACGCCCTGTTCCTCTGGCAGCGACTGGCATTACCCCACCCACATACCTTCCATAGCAACAGCCTGTGACTCCTTACCCTAATGAGTTTGCCGAGCCAGTTTCCCAAGCAATGTCCTGCATTCTTACCCCATAGTAATTGCCAGGCAATAACCTTGCGTCCACCCCACCACTGCTGCTATGACAACAGTGAGTTGTCCTGCACTCACTCTGCCTCCCTAGCAATAGCCTGTGAACTCATGTGCACTCTATTCGCTCAGCAACACCTACATTTTCGGCAAGAAAGAGTCTGAGGCCCCATCCGCAGTCTGTTCACCCATCAAAGCCAGCAGCCCAGCATAATTGTATTTCCCTTTCCACACGATTCCCGAAGAATGAGCTGAGCTCACATATCCACGCTTTTTCCCAATCAAAGCCAGCAGCCCAAATCACATCTGTTTCGCCTTGAAACTGATTTTCACCCAACTCCCATAATATGCGCTAACAATGACCTGAGGACTCACGAACTCATTTCCCCACGGCAATGACCTATGAATTCACCCCAATTTAATTGGTATCATAATGACCAGTGATTACGCACCCAATGTTTTCACTGAGTAACTGGCCTGTGGTACCAATCATACCATTCCCAAGGCAATGCCCTTCAGAACCAGCTTCACACTGATCACTTAATAAAGGTAATTTATTCCACAACCCAACCTATTACTTAGCAAAATACATTTATTTTACTTTACTCAATTAATCACAATTTTTACCCCCACCCACACTTTGTTCTTTCATATGGGATTTGACCCCATTCACAACTGTGATTATTCCTGAAACTGCCTGCAACCCAACTTCCTCTCTGATACCCCAGCAATGGCCTGCGACCGCGCCCCCACACTTTTTCACTGGGAATGGCCAGTTGAATCACACATTGATCCCTCGCAAAATGTGTATGGTCACAAAGCAACATGATCCCTTTCCTATCACCATTGTATTCCCCTCTTTCCTCCCACAGTCCAAAGATGTGCAGGTCAGGTGAATCGGCCATGCTAAATTGCCTGTAGTGTTAGGTAAGGGGTAAATGTATGGGTGGGTTGCGCTTCGGCGGGGCGGTGTGGACTTGTTGGGCCGAAGGGCCTGTTTCCACACTGTAAGTAATCTAATCTACTTTTCTAATCTCGCAACGGCTGGATCACCCACTCCCACACTGTTCCAAGGCAACGAACTTTATCGAACCACCACAGTACTCCTGCAACAAAGGCCAGTCCTCTACCCACAATTATGCCATCCAGTGATGCTACACGCACTGTGTCCCCTAAATTGGACTTTGGACAAAGCCGCTGCAACAGCCTGCGTCTGCATAAATGTTCTGTTCCCCGAGCAGAATACTGTGGTCCGGCATCCATTCTATTCCCTCTACAATGGAAAGAGAGAAAGGATTTCATAAAGAGAGTTATGAAGTGTGTGAGGGAACTCGGAGAGAGGGAGATTGGGCGATAGGTAGATAGTGCAAGAGGGTGATAGAGTGAAGAGAAACGGGGGAAGGAGGAGAGATAGAGAAGCAAGAAAATGGGAGGGAATCACAGGAGGAGACATAAACACAGAGAGAGATTCTGACAGTGGAACGAATATATGGAGAAAGATGGAGAAATGGAGAAAAATGGATTTGCCCGTGGCGAGGTCAGAGCGGATAACACCAGAAGTGAAGGTATTTTAAAGTGACTTTAAACCCAACACCTAATTCTGGCTCAGGTCCTTCGATTTCCCTGAGGACCAGTATTTAGGCCCGAGTTTGTCTTTCTTTGAGCTCAGTTACTTTAACAGAAAGACAAGTGAAATATTGTTAAATCTGTAGCCTGGCTGTTTATAATGATCATTATTATCATTTACAATTTGAAGTTATAGATCCAGTAAGTGGAATGATAATTTTCCACACAACACTGAGTTGATAGAAATCTTGAAATGTGTCCCAGTAACCTGTGAGATAAGTTTGAACAATCAGGACTACCTTCAGTCCGTTAACATAGGGAGAGTTTGCTTTGTCTGATTTAGGAAAGGGTTATTTCAACACAGTCATCAGCTACTGTCTGAACTTAGTCTGGGTCACCGCATAAATTGCGGTGTTTGTGCAGCAACCGAGGAGCTGCAGCATGAAGCCCAGTTGCATAAGACAGTTATCCAGATACGCAGACCTATACACAAACCAATACATTCGGAAACATATGGAATACACCATTAACATTGACCAGAATAGGATGAAATTGGCCGAGATCACAAACTTTAAAATAATTGCTCTTTTTCGACTTTGCATTTCTGTGTCACATAGAATTTTCCTATTATTGTCAGCCTGAAGTCTCCTGCGGGCTCTGCTAGTCAATAAAATGTGTCTGTTGGTGAAACTATTGAGCAGTTGAATGAATAGAAATGGGAGGGCCGGGGTTATAATGTGGTGGAGGAACTCGATTGTGACCCAGACTTGAGACTCACGTACATCCATTGTTATCTCACAAAACCAGGGATCGTTCACCAGCCAATACCGATCTGTGAGCATAAAATACCAGAAAATGTTTTTTAAACAGCTCAAACAGTCAATGTTCCCAGCACCACAGCTGCCGTTTTCTCACTGCAATATTTACTTTTCAGCTTCAGGCAGAAAATGGACACAAATCGATCAAAGGTGAAAGTGACGGTAAAGCAGACTGAACAGTCAGTGGCTGCATAAGGCAGGACGGCGTGGATATTACACACACGGATGGACCTCAGGAAATCAAAATGTTCCTGATAAGCAATGGGAATGTGTCTCAATATCAGGTCGAGGATCATGACCAGTAGATCCGCTACAGCCATAGCCTGTAGGTAATGATTGACACATGGAGACAATCCACAATCTTTATAAAGCAGAACGAAGATCGTCACTAAATTAACTGTGAGGAAGGAAAACAAACAAATTACCCATCAGCCTGGAAGTAAAGCTGCCAGTTTCACTGAGAGTCTGTTCAGATTTTCTGACAAGTTATTGTCGTCAAAGATTTATTGAAATAAATGAAGCTGAATTTAGATAATTGAAGCTCTTAACTGTTTCAAAATGTGAGACGAGTCATCAGAAACACTCCACCATCAACCACACAGGCAAACATTCATACGAACAGACCATTTCTATCAAACTTCCGTGGGCTTGATCACTCGAGAGCAGACACAGTTCCCCTCTTTACAGTTCATATTACAGAGTGTGAAAACGTTGCCAAATAAAAACCAAAAGAACTGCTGATGCTATAAATCAGAAACAATCAACAAAAACTGCTGAAAATGTTCATCAGGTCTGGCAGAACACAGCACGCCAGAAGTGCCACAGGTCTGCTGAGCTTTTCCAGCCAATTCTGTTCTTGTTTCTGAAAACCTTCCCATT
>NW_025213384.1:0-7226 GCF_004010195.1 Chiloscyllium plagiosum | reverse complement strand
AACAAAACTAATCAGCAAAGCAACACAAGCCGAGTCAAACATATACGACAGGTACAACAAACAACAAGACTAATGAGTAGCCAAGTATCGAACATTTGACTACCAGTCATTGGTGCCTTTTGCTTTTGTTTCTATTGATGTTTAATTCGAGGACATTCATTTTAGAGGACCTCAAGAGATTTCATGGTACCATTATTAGTGAATTCAATTCCCAATTTGGTGGCAGTATCCTGCCATAAGTGTAAACTGATGTTTTGTGACTTTTGTCACAGAATTGTCCTCACAGTCTAATTAATTGCCAAATCAATTGCTGGGTTGACTTAACCAATCAAATACTTCTATGGGCAGCTCGGAGCTACTTCTCATCACCTAATGTCCTTGTTAAGGCGCCAAAAACCTCCACAGGCGAGATTTACATGGATAAGGAGGTATGTAGTGGCTGGTGAATGTTATAGGAAAATGGAGCGCGCCTTGGCTCGGGAATGTTACGGGGTAGGGAATGGTTGTAGACTTTGGAGAATGTGACAGTGATATAGATGTTCAAAATGTGAGGAGAATGTTGCAGGAATAGGGTCTGTGTGTAGGTCGAGAAAAATACAGGGCAGTAGAGGTATGTAGGTGCTGGAGTGGGTTTACAGCGGGAGGTTGTGTTGTAGTTTATCGAGACTATTAGAGGGATAGAGAGAGTCATTGGTGCTGAACAAAGTTATATGGAGAAGGACTGTATATCGGTGCTAAACAATGTCGTCAGTTAAAGGGAGGTATATAGTTTCAAAGGAATGTTACCAAGATATTGAGCGGTGTAAATGTTGGAGAAACTGACAGGGAGAGTCAGTTACAGCGACAGAAGACAACAGGGCTATGGAGTGGGTTTTTCAGAATGTTCTAGGGATCGGGACTAGTGTAGTCGCTGGAGCATGCTGCACGAATAGGGATTGGTTGTAATTGCTAAAGAGTGTTTCAGGTCTAGCGAGTGGGGAGACGTGCTGGAGAATATGATAGTGAGTTGGTGCAGGTGCATCACAATGTGGCAGGTATAGTGAGTGGCTGTGGGTGCTGGAGAACGTTACAGCGATAGGTGGTGGTTTCAGGCGTTGGAGAAGGTTCAAGAATTACGAGTGGTTATAGGTGCCGAAAAATGTTATGGGATAGGGAGGGATTCAGGTGCTGGAGAGTGCGACATGAACAGAGAGCAGGCGTTGGTACTCGAGAATGTTTCTGGAGTAGAGATTGGGTGCAGCTGTTAATGAATGTGATATTAGCGGAGAGCGGGTGTCGGTACTTGAGAATGTTTCAGGGACAGGGGGTGGGTGTAGGTGTTGGAAAATGTATCAGGGATAGTGAGGTGTGCAGGTGCGGGATATTGTGTCATGGAGAGGAGTTGGTGTTCGTGCAGGAGAATGTTTCAGCGATAGGGAGTGGATGGAGGTGCTCAACAACGTTACATTGAAATGGAGAAGTGTCGGTGTAGGAGAATGTAACATGGCCACGGATTGGGTGCTGGAGAATTTTACAGGGATAGGGATTAGTGTAGGGGCTAGCGGAAGTTATAGGGATAGGAATTGGGCATCGGCACTGGATAATGCTACAACAATAGGTAGCAGAGTAGGTGCTGGCGAGTTTTCCATAGAGTGGTTTAGGGGCTGGGCGATGTTATACGGGTAGAGGGAGGTGTAGGTGCCCCAGAGTTTTATAGAACTCTAGAGTGAGTATAGACTTTGGAGATGTTAAATGTACACGGAATGGTGTAGGTGCTGGTGAATATTCCAGGTATGGGGAAATGTAGATGCTAGAGAGTGTCACAGTGACAGGGAGGAGGTGAAGGTTATACCAATAGTGAGGGGTACGGTTTGGAAATCGAACATGAATATTGAATGGTGCAGGTGGGGCTGTGCACAGGTTTTGAAGTATGTGACCGGGAAAAGGTGAGATCACGGGGCGGGAGAAGGTTACACAGATATAAAGGGGTGGAGGTGCCAAAGAATGTTACATAGGTAGCAAGTTGCATAGATGCTGGACAATGTAAAAGGGACAAGGGGTGTGTTGGTACAGCAATAGGGAGATTTGTAGGTTGTAGAAAACTTGACAGGGATCTGGCATGAGAGTAGGTGCTTGACATAGTTACACAGGTAGGGCGGAATCAGTTTCCCTGTATTGCAGGAATAGGGAGTGTGTGTACGTCCAGGATAATGTTATAGAGAGAGTGATAGGGTTGTTGCTGGAGACTGCACGAGATATATGAACGTTTGTTGCTGTTGCAGAATGTTTTAGGGAGAAGAAATGGGCGAGGATGCGTGAAAAAAAAAGAGGAATTGTGCGTGCTTATAGGGCCTGGAGATGTTACATGGATAGGGCGTGGTGGAAGTCCTGGGGAAGTTGAAGTAATGGGGTGTGGTGTAGTTGCTGTAGAATGTTACAGGGAATTGGAGAGGTGCAGGTACGAGAAAATGTGACCGGAAGAGGGAGGGTCTCGTGTTTGGAGAAGGTTACAAGGATAGGGAGTGAGTGTGGCTGCTGGAGAATGATTCAAGGATAGGGAGCGGTGTAGATGCCAGAGAATGTTTATGTGTAGAATACGGGGTGCGTCGACGCTGAACAGAAATACACGAATAGGCTGTGACTATCCGTGCTGGAGATGGATGTGGTGTTAGCGCAGGTGCTGGAGAACATTACAGGGATAGGGAGTGGGGAAATGGTTCTTCAGAATGTTACAGGAAAAGAGAGTGAGTGCAGTTGCTGGAAAAGTTTGGAGAGATAGGACGTGTGTGAAAGTCCTGGCAATGTGACAGGACGAGAGCATCTGTTTCGATGCTGGAGACGTTATAGGAATATGGAGTGATGTAGGTGTTACATAATGTAACAGTTATAGGGAAGGGTGCAGGTGGATGAGAAGATTGCAAAGATCGGGGTCGGATGCAGGTGCTTTAGAATGTTACAGGAATAAGGAGTACGTTATGGTGTTGGAGAATGGTCCAAGGTTTGCGAGTGGGTGTAGTTATTGGCGAATGTTGCAGGGGTCGGGAGTGGCTTTCGGTGCTGGAGCACGGGAGAGGGACAGCTGATCATTTTAGGTACTTGAGAATCTTAGAGAAATATGGAGTAGGTGAAAGTGTTGGAGAATGTTACGGAGAGAGAGTATGTGTTGGTGCTGGAGAAGTTTACAAAGATAGGGATTAGGTTACAGGTGCTGGAGAACATTCCAGGTAGAGTGAGTTGGCGTAGCGGCTGTAGAAGATTACAGTGACAGAGTTTGGGTGCAAGTATTGGAGAGTGTGGCAGAGATAGAGAGTTCTCAACTGGTTGGAGAATGTTACTGGAATCGTGTGAGGTTGTAGGTGCTGGGGAAAACTACAGCGATATAGAAACGTGTAAGATCTGGAGAATGGTACGTGGATGTGGATAGGTGCTGGAGAATGCTACAGGGTGAGGTAGGAGTTGTAGTTTCTGGACAATGTTACAGGAAGAGTGAGAGGGAGTAGAGGCTGGCGAAGCTATAGGGATATGGCGGTTTGTAGGGGGGGTTTTCGAGAATTTTACGCGGTTGGGTGTGTCGGTGGATGAGAAGTTTACAGTGATAGAGAGTTCGTGTTTGAGCTTGAGAATGTTACAAGGATAGGGAGTGTGCGCAGTTACTGCAGAATGTTACAGGGTTAGCGAGTTGCTTGAGATGCTGAGGAATCTGACAGGGATAGGGAGTGGGTGTAGGTTCTGGCAAAATGTTACAGGGATAGTGGGTGGGCGTACGTGCTGAAGAATGTTACATTGATGGAGAGTGGTTGTAGGTGCTCGATATCGTGACAGGGGCAATACATGTGCGTGGTATTTAAGGATGTTACAGAAATCAGAAGTCGGTGATGGTGCTGGAGAAAGTTACAGGAATAGGGAGTGGGTGCAGGTGCTGGAGATTGTGACTGGAATGGGAGTGGGTGTTGTGCTTGAGAATGTTGCAGGGACAGGGAGTGGCGTCTGGGATGCAGAATAGTACAGGGGTGAGGAGTGGTGTAAGTGCTGGAGGATCGTACTGTGACATGGAAGGTGGTGCAGAATGTGACATGGATAGGGAATGGGTGTCTGCATTGGAGAATGTTACAGGAATACGGGAGTGCGAAAGGGCTGGAGAATGTAACTGGAAGTGGGAGTGTTTGTCCGTGCTGGACATAACTACAGGGATGCAGAGCGCTGCAGATGCTAGAGATTTTTACAGGGATAGGAATGATTGTAGATGCAGGAGAAGTTTACAGAGACATGGAGCAGGTTAAGTTCTGGATAATATTACAGTGATAGGGACGGACGGTAGTGCATAACAATAATATCGGGGTAAGGAGTGGGTGTAACTGCTGGAGAATGTTACATTTACAGCGAGAGGGTGAAGGTTTTGGGCAATAGTATAAGAAGATGGCATGGTTGTAGGGGTTGGAGTTGTTCCAGGGATATCGAGGGTTTTAGGTGCTAGAGAATATTGCAGGGATTGAGAGGTGTCTAGATGCATGAGAAGGTTGGAAAGATCGTGAGCCGGTGCAGGTGCTAGAGAATGTTGCAGGAAGTGTGAGTGGGTGTAGGTGATGGACAGTGCGACTGTGACAGGGATTGGACGTAGGTGTTTGAGAATGTTATAAGGATAGGTCGTGTGTGCAGCTGCTGGAGATGGTTGCAGGTAAAACGAGTGGGTGTGTGTGCTGAAGAATGTTACACGGATTGCGAGGCGTATAGTTTCTGAAACATGGGACAGGGACAGGGATGGTGTGGGTGCTGGAAAATGCTACAAAAATAAAGAGTGGGTGTAGTTGCTGGACAATCTTTATCGCGATGGGGAGCGGGTGAAGGCGCTGGACAATGTTACAGGAATAAGGAGTGGGTATAGAGGCTGGATATGTTATCGGGATAAGGAGGGACGTAGGTGCTGGAAAATGTTACAGAGGTGGGAATGCCGGTGTTTGAGAAGGCCACAGGAATAGGGAATGTGTGTATGTGCATGATAGTGTTACGGGGTAGTGATTGGGTGTACGTGCTGGAGAATGTGATTCGAATAGGAGTGGGTGTAGGTGCTGAAGAATGTTACAGGGTCGCGGATGGGGATGTTGTTGAATGTGTTTACACGGATAAGCCGTGGATGCTGTTCCTGTATATCGATATGAAGTGGGCCGGTGCTGGAGTAGTTTTCAGGGAAAGATAGGCTTGCCAGGGCTGGAAAAGGTTACACGGATTGTGAGAGCATTTAAGTGCTAAAGAAAGTGACATACGGAGGTCAGACTGCAGGAGCTAGGGAATGTATCAGAGACAGGGAGTGACGTAGGTGCAGGAGGATTTTAAAGGGGTAACGAGGGTTGAATGTGCTGGAGAATGTTCGAGGTATCGGAAATGGATTAGGTATTGCGACATTTTGCATGCTTAAGGAGGGGTGTCGGTGATGGAGATTGCTACAGGGACAGAGAGTGGTGTTGGTACTGGACAATATTACAAGGATAGGGAGAAGTGTAGATACTGGAGAATGATACAGCGTTGGGAGGGGTGCATGTACAATAGAATATTCCATGGATTGTGGGATTTAGGTGCTGGAGAATGTTATATCGATGGAGGTGGGGGGGGGTTTAAGTGTTGGAAAATGTTATAGGGATAAGGATTGTCTGTAGTTGCTGGAGAATGTAACAGGGTTAGGGATTTGGTGTGGGTGCTGGAGAAGGCTACAGAGGCAGGGAGAGGGTGTAGGTGCTGGACAATGTTTGAGGGATAGGGATGGGTTTAGGTGCTGGCGAATGTTACATGGGTAGGTAATGGTTGGAGGTGCTGAAGTAGATTGCAGAGATATGGATGGTTGAACCGACTGGAAGAAATACAACATGGAATTGAACGTGGAGCATTTTACTGACAGAAGTATGGAAAATGGAAGGTGTTAATGACAGAATTTTGGAAGAGTGCAAATTTTGGCCAAAGTTACATAAGTAAGCAGAATTGAAGTCTGGAGGAGATAATCGTGATGTTGCTGGAGGATTTAAATGAAAGAGAAGAGCAAGGCTGGAGATCTGATAGAGATAGGGAGGCCTGTGCATGCGAGAACAGGCTACTGAGATTTTATTTATTTTCAGGATATTGGGAGCGTTGCCAGAGCTAGAGGTTAAAGAGGTAGGGAGGAATTTTGGGCTGGAGCTAGCTAGATAGAGAAGGGCGTGGGGGCTGAGGTGATGAGATAAATAAATAGTGGTGTGTGACTGGCAAGAGAGATAGCGAGGGGTTAGGGATGTGGAGTTGATTAGAGAGACAGAAATTGGGAGGTTAGTGACAGCTGGAGTTGGTTCTAGTGATAGGGAGGGCTGTAGGCGCTAGAGGTGGTGAGAGAGCTCAGGAGGGGTGTAGCGGCTGGTGTTTACAGAAATGTGAGTGGGTGCAGAGGCTAGAAGAGTTTCGAGAGATAGGGAGGGATTTAGGGAATGCAAATGTTTAGAGAGATAGACAGAGAGGTTTATGTCTAGAGTGTCATAAGTAGGTGCGTGTTTAGAGAGATAGGGAAAGTTGTTGCGGCTGTAGGTTAGGCAGACTGTGATGCAAGGGCTGGAGAAGATTAGAGAAATAGGAGCTGCCACTTGGTTGAACGTGGTTAGAGAGATAGTGATGGCTGAAGGAGATGGAGGATGTTACAGAGTTAGGGAGAGTTAATGTGCTAGAGGATGATGAGTAGATAGGGTAGGCTGGCTGTCTGGAGATATTTACAGAGATAGGAAAAGGTGTAGGCGCTTCATTAGTTTGAGAGATGGGGATATTTTCGGGTTGCAGGTGGTTACAGAGGTAGGGTAAGGCGTAGGGGCCGGAAGTGGTGAGAGAGATTTGGTGGGGGAATGGCCAGAATGAGGTCAGTGAGATATGGATGAGTGAAGGGGCTTGATTTGCTTAGACATATAGGGAGTGTAAAGGAACTGGAGGAGTTCGGAGAGATAGGTAGTGGTTGCAGGGCTTGGAGGAGTCTGGACATTTATGGAGTAGCATAGATTCTGCAGCAATTCACAGCCATAGAGCAGATAATGAGCTGCCGACGGTTATACAGGCAGCGTGGAGTTTCACACTTGGGAGTCGGGCAGAGAGATAGGGAGGGATGTCGGGTCTGGACGAATTTAATCATGACAGATACGGTTGTAGTAACTGATGGAGATTGTGGACATCCAACGATTTTGAGATAAAAATGGATGTAGCAGCTCGAGAAAATGATAGGTAGAGACACAGAGATGCAGGTGGAC
>NW_025213383.1:30911-32682 GCF_004010195.1 Chiloscyllium plagiosum | reverse complement strand
TCCCCCACCTACACCAGCACTAACAGCAGGGCCACCCACTCCCACCTCAGACCCACCCTCCCTCCTTCCATTTCTCCCATTCCAGGAGAAACAGCCTGGAATAGGACAGAAAGGACCAAGCCGGGTGGTGAAGTGCCCGATATCCGTTCCCTCCCCCTCCCCCCGCCATGTGGGGAGGACTCTGGTAGGAGCCAGAGAGGACTGGGACGCCTCGTGTGGAGATTCTGAAACATCCACGTCCTACCGACCGAGTAAGGAGCAATGTGCAGTGAAGGGCAATTCTCACTTTAAACCCACTGGCAGCTCCGTTTTTCCCCCCGGCACAACTTAGAAGCCATGGCTCTGATGCCATCTCCCTTTTGTGTCGAGCTGGTACAAATGGAATCCCCACGGTCTCGGTGGGCAGGAGGGTGGGCTCAAAACACATCGTCACCACCACCTCCCAGGAAGGGAGCACCGAGACTCCCTCCTACACCTCCTCTTGTAACAGCTCAGATATTGAAACTAATCTGTGATAGTTACTGCTCTCCCCACTTATCCTGACATCTTCAACAAACTGTGCTCATATACACCCAGGAAAATCTGTTCATGCACTCCCTTTATAACAGTACAGCCTACTTTATATTGTTTTTCAATGTCCTTCCTACCAAAGTGCATCACCTCACATTGCTCTGCATTGATCCCCATCTGCCCGAAAACTACACCAACAATTGATTGTTCTGTTCAGGTTCCACACTGTCCTCCATAGACTTCACAATTCGTCCAAGATTGGTGCCATCTACAAACGCTGAGATTGTTGCAGCATTACAGTCCCCATGCATGAACTGAAATCCTGCTACACTCACTAGTATGAGCTCGTGAAATACTGCTATACTGACAGAGCATATTGCAGCACTGATGAAAGAACTCGAGGACCTTCGGCTCACCCGAGAGAACGAGATCTTTCTGGACAAGACCTTCAGTGAGGTTATTACACCGACCATACCAGAAGAGAGCAGAAGAGAGCAGACGATGATGAAGGCAGAGAGGAGACAGGTGCAAGAGACCCAGGGAGAAGTACCTGTCCGGAACAAGTTGAATCTTTTCGAAACAGTAGAGACAGACGAACTGCCAGTTCGCAAGGCGGCCAGGTCAGTCAATCAAAAGTTGGCGTGGAGACAGAACGGAAGAGTCGGACATCGCACAGAGCCGTGGTAATAGGGGACTCCATAGTGAGAGAAACTGACCGGGGTCTTTGTGGCAGCAGACGGGACTTAAGGATGGTGTGTTGCCTTCCTGGTGCCAGGGTTAAAGACATCACAGGCAGAGTGCAGGACATCCTCAAGGACGAAGGTGAAGAGCCAGAGGTGGTGGTACATGTCGGCACAAATGATGTCGGGAAGAAGAGGAAGAACATACTTCAGCGGGACTTCGGAGAACTAGGAAGAAGGCTGAAAAGCACGACGTCCAGGGTGGTTATCTCCAGTTTGCTTCCAGTTCCTCGGGCTGGTGAAGCCTGAAACAGGGAGATGATGAGCTTGAACGTGTGGCTGTGGAACTGGTGCAGGAAGCAAGGATTTAAATTCTTGGATCACTCGGGTATGTTTTGTGGTAAGCATAAATTATACAAGAGAGACAATTTGCACCTTCACAGGTTAGGGACCAGCATTCTGGCAGGCAGGTTTGCTACTGCAACACAGCAACGTTTAAACTAAGAATGTTTAAGAAAGAAATTGAAGGGAAAGTTAGAACAAGGGAAGTCAAGAAAGACAACTGTATCAATGAGGCAGAA
>NW_025213383.1:6035-28602 GCF_004010195.1 Chiloscyllium plagiosum | reverse complement strand
TTAATGATATAGAATATGGTATTAGTAATAACATTAGCAAATTTGCTGATGATACTAAGCTAGGTGGCAGGGTGAAATGTGAGGAGGATGTTAGGAGATTACAGGGTGACCTGGACAGGTTAGGTGAGTGGTCAGATGCATGGCAGATGCAGTTTAATGTGGATAAATGTATGGTTATCCACTTTGGCAGCAAGAACAGGAAGGCAGATTACTACCTAAATAGAATCAATTTAGGTAAAGGGGCGGTACAAAGAGATCTGGGTGTTCTTGTACACCAGTCAATGAAGGTAAGCATGCAGGTATAGCAGGTAGTGAAGAAGGCTAATAGTATGCTAGCCTTCATAAAAAGAGGAATTGAGATTGGAAGCAAAGAGGTTCTTCTGCAGCTGTTCAGGGCCCTGGTGAGACCATACCTGGAGTACTGTGTGCAGTTCTGGTCTCCAAATTTGAGTAAAGACATTCTGGCTATTGAGGGAGTGCAGCATCGGTTCACGAGGTCAATTCCTGGAATGGCAGGACTACCTGACGCTGAAAGAATGGACCGATTGGGCTTGTATACCCTTGAGTTTAGACGACTGAGAGGGGATCTGTTTGAGAAATATAAGATTATTAAAGAATTGGAAACTCTGGAGGCAGGAATCATATTTCCGCTGATGGGTGAGTTCCAAACCAAAGGCCACAGCCTAAAAATACGGGGTAGACCATTTAGGACATGCGATAAGGAGAAACTTCTTCACCCAGAGAGTGGTGGCTCTGTGGAATGCTCTGCCCCAGAGGGCAGTGGAGGCCCAGTCTCTGGCCCCTTTTCAGAAAGAGTTGAATAGTGCTCTCAAGGATAGTGGAATCAAGGATTATGGAGATAAGGCAGGAACAGGATACTGATTAAGGATGATCAGCCATGAACATATTGAATAGTGGTGCCTTCCTACTCCTGCACCTATTGTCTATTGTCTATTGCTATATTCCCAGGGACAGAGTCGAATAATGACATGGTGTCAATGGAACAACAAAAGTCGTGACACACACAACACGGAGTGAATGAAATATTGACAAACCACGTAGCAAGAGAAATCTGGATAGGTTCCACCTATCTTCATTGAAAACAGGTTATTAATGTTATGAAGTTGAAAGTGTGTACTGTACCGTTAAGAGCGTGAATGCTGTTCTGAACTGAGAGCTTCCAAGCACCTGTGGTATGAAAGGATGGCAGACCCAGAGTGTCAACGACAACTGAAAATATGTCACACTTGGCTGGGAAATAGATCCCTGAGTGGTTGCTCTTTGGACAACAATTCGAATTTTACCAATCAGTTTAAATTATCCTCCAGGATATTAAAACCAAATCAAGTTTGAATTTATTTTCGATAATCGAACCAATGAGATAATACAATGTCATGGATATTAAAAATGCAGGCATTTTGAATATTGCAGACAGAGCAACTGCTATCAACACAGATCCAAGAGATTAGGAAACACTCCTCATCAAAGGTACCTTCTCATACGAAACATATCCACAGCAAACAGAAAGAAGCTGACCCAGGGAGATCGACAGCGGGAATAAGACATCGCAAACAACAGCTGCTGTGTTGTTTTGAAATTAAGTTAATGCAATTTCAATAAGCAGCTTATTGAAACAGTATATTGCTATAGAGTTGTAGGCAGTTAATAAGCAGTTTAGAGAAAGGGGTCTCAGAGTTGTGAATAGTTCGGGTAAAATGTTTAGTTTCAGAGTTTAAAAAAATGATGTTTTTTATTTAAACAGTGGAATTTGGGAGTTCTCTGCCACTCATAGTTTTTATATTTTATGAGGTGAATTGAGCTTTTTTTTATATTTAATTTAATTTACGAGATGTGCTTCACGTCGTGTCCTAACAATTGCTGTGTGTGTCTCTGTGTGGGGCAGGTCTGGCAGTCCCCGTGATGTTTAAAGTGATGCAATGCCACCCTCTGCTGTCCTTCCCACGCCACTGCACAGGCATTGGCAGAGGGTGAAAACCAACAGGGATTCATTCAGAATGGGGGGGGGGGGGAGAGGCAGCTGCTCACAGCACCATCCAAACTGATGTCTTATCCATGTACTGATCTAAATGTTCTTTAAAAGTTGTAACTGTCCCTTCTTTCACCACTTTCTTTGAACGTTCATTCCACACACAAGTCAGATTCTGTCTAAAATAATTACCTCTCACGTCTTTTGTAAATCTTTTTCTGCACACATTAAACAACCCCCTAGTCTTGAATCCCCTCACTCTAGGGAAAAGACATCAGCCCTTCAGCTTTTCTGTACTCCTCATGATTTTATAAACCACTGAAAAGTTACCCCTTAATCTCATACTCTCCAGAGAAAAAAGTCCCAGCCTACACAGCCTCTCCTTTTTGCTCAATCCCTCCATTCTTCTCTTCTCAATCCCCTCCAGCTTAATAATGTCAATGTCAATACTATCAAAGTGAATAGTCAAGTCCTTTTCTGAGGGTGGTGCTGGGGGGGGGAACCAAAACTAGAGGACATCGGCTTAAGGTGAGAGGGGAACATTTAAAAGTTACCTGAGGGGCAGCTCTTTCACCCAGAGGGTGGTGTGCCTATGGAATGAGCGGGCAGGGTAACCAGACTGGACACGGTATTGCATGGCGTCCCAATTCCGATACTCAAAGGTCTGACCAATGAAGACAAGTGTGTCAGACACCTTCTTAACCACACTCTCTACATGAGATGCAAATTTTAAAGAATTATACCTGACAGCCTAGGTCTCTGTCCTACAACATTGCCAAAGGCCCTACGTTTAATTGTATAGGTCTTGCTCTTGTTTGATTTACCACATCCAATACCTCGCATTAATCCAAACTAAACTCCATCTGCCACCTCTCAGTCCAGTGTGTGATCTTACTACCTCCTCACCTTCCCCGTTTAATTTTAAAAGTCCCTCCCAATCTCAAGGAGGCCTGCATACTCCAGCCTTGATTTTCACAAAGACCCTGAGCTTGGTTTGCCTTGTGTGGCTAGGGGGAGGAGGGACAGATTGCCGACACAGTCAGTGGGGAGGAAAGGCTGGACAGTAATCAGTGGCCTGGTATCATTTCATGGTTTTACGAAGAGGGAAGACACACGTGAGAGTTGGGTAATACTGGTGTTTTGGGGCCAGAAATTATGGTCTTTCTCCGTCTCTGGTGATCAGTAATAAATATCTATTCGAGACCCTTCATTGTGCAGAGTGTGCCTGTAGGATTTCTTTCCCTAATATTGCAGACTACAGATAATAACGGTTAAAGACGTTCATAAATAACTTCGATGCACAGCATGTGCACTCAATATGTGCACTCAGTCGAGACAAATATCTTGCATTTGTGTAACAATACAAAGTGTTTTGTGTAGTTCAGTAATGGTAAGCTGATTATAATAAATCCACACCGAGCTGAAAGCTGACACTTAAAATATGACCCAAAATCTGGGTATGGTAGTGTAGTGGATAATGTCTCTGCCCCTGAGCCAGAACTCTCGCTTTGATTCTAATTCCTGAACTCGTATGGTAGTGTTCATAGCAATGGACTAGAAGGTCTGGATTCAAGTCCTGCCTGTTGCAGAGGTATGTCATAGCATGTCATAGCAGGCTGATGAGCAAACACACCTCCGCACACAAAGTTCTCGGTGTAAATCCCACAGACGTGTCTCATAATACATCTGAACAAACTGATTAAAATGGATTTAGAATTGTGACATGATGGAGAAGGATGAGGTGTCAGTATTGAATTTCAGAATTTAGTCCCAGGATGACTGAAATCACAGCTATTCATGTTGATTGGAGTCACATTTCGCAGCAGTAAAGGTTTATAAAATCAGAATGGTCATGGATAGGGTGAGTAGTCAGGGTTTTTGCCCAGGTTAGGGGCGTCCTAAACAAGAGGGCATTGGTTGAAAGTGAGAGGGGAAAGGTTTTGGTGAGCTCTCAGGGGCACCTTTTCACACAGAGGGTGGTGTACGCCTGGAATGAACTGCTAGAGGAAGTGGAGCAGCCTGGTACAAGTACAGCATGTAAAAGGCACTTGGATGCTGTCTGACCTGCCGAGCTTTTTCCAGCAATTTCTGTATTTCTTTAAAGATGCATTTATTTTAACACAGATATTCTGAATACATTAAACATTTTATTTTTTAATAACGCAGTGACATATAAACATATCTTCAAATCGACCGAGACCATTTTCTGCTTAGTCATATGCCCTGTGTATGACAGCAGCAATGATGCACCTACATGGAACAGGGAATGTGATGGAGACATAGTTTGGACAATGTACAAGGAGACCTCACATGGTCCAGTTTGGGAGAGGATAACATTATTGTGTGATTCAGCTCAGAGAGGGAGAAAAAGTAATCTGCCCGAGAAGGAATGACCTATTGCACGCTCTCTCCTTCATTGTTCCTTACCACAGCAATGTGTGCGAGCTAAACAAAAAACACTCTACAGTCATCGTTACCATTCTTATTTTTATACAATTCCTGCAGTGTGGAAACAGGCCCTTCACGAACATATCAACCTTCCAATGAGTAACCTTCCCAGACCCGTTCCCCTACATTTAGCCCCGACTAATGTAACTCACCTAAAACTCCCTGAAAACTGTGGATAATTTAGAATGACGAATTCACCTAGCTTGCACATCATAAAGTCTGGCTCATTACATAGCACTAGGTCCAGAATAGTCTGCTCCTTTGTGGGCTCCATGACATGCTGCTCGAAAAAGCCATGCTGTAAGCATTCCATGAATTCCCTTTCTTTGGATCCACTGGCAACATTATTTACCCATTCTACCTGCATATTGAAGTCCCCCATGATCACCGTGACCTTGCCTTTCTGACATGCCTTCTCTATTTCCCGGTACATGTTGCACCCCTGGTCCTGACCACTGTTAGGAGGTCTGTACATAACTCCAATTATGTTTTTTTTTGCCTTTGTGGTTCCTCAATTTCACCCACACAGACTCCACATCATCCAACCCTATGTCACTCAGTGCCATAGATTTAATGTTGTTCTTAACTAACAAGGCAACCCGTCCCCTCTGCCCGCATCCCTGTCTTTTCGATAAGTTGTAAATCCTTGGATATTTCACTGCCAGTCCTGAACCCCCTGCAACAACGTCTCTGTGCCGTTAGTTCATCTACTTTGTTACGAATGCTACAAGCATTCAGGTAAAGTGCCCTAATGCTAACTTTCTTATCGTATGAGATATTGGAAGGCATAAGATGTCCTAAGTTATCCTTCCTTTTTGCTGTATTCCTAGTCTGCCTAAAGCTTAAATCCACCTGCACATGTGCTATCCTGCTGCTTATCTTTCCAGTTAACGCCGTGCTCCCTAACGCTTTCACTTTCCTTTCCCCCCAGCTCAGAAGTTTAAAGTCCTACTGACCACCCTATTTATCCTCTTCGCTGGAATATTGGTACCAGATCGGTTCAGGTGGAGACCGTCCCAATGGTACAGATCCCCCCCGGTTCCAAAACTGATGCCAATGCCCCATGAAGTTGAATCCCTCTTTCCCACACCAATCCCTTAGCCACGTGTTTACTTCCCTAATTTTCTTATCCCTGTGCCAATTGGCACGTGGCTGGGACAGTAATCCGGAGATTATGACCCTTGAGGATCTGTACTTCAATTTCCTTCCTAGTGCTTGATCATCCCCAAACAGGTCCTCCACCCTAGCTTTGCCGATGTTGTTAGTCCCAACGTTGCCCACAACAATTGGATCCTCCCCCTCCCGCTCCAATATCCTTTCAAGCCGGTCGGAGATGTACTTACTATGTTCAGTGTTCCATGTACTCTATCATTTTCCCACACCAGACTTGGTTTTCCTTGTATTATTAAAAAGTTCTGTGAAGACAGAACTGAAGTAGTGGCTTCATAGTTCTGCCATTTCCCTGTTCCCCATTCAGCATTCTCTGGTTGCAAACTGGAAGGAAACTGCACTTGTTTTCTCATGTTTCTCACATTGACATAATTTGACAAGCTATTACAGTTCACTCTTATAACCCTTGTGAATATACACTTCAGAAACTCTTCAATTCCTGCCTTAAAATGCTCAATTTTTGACCTTCCACACCATCCACTCACAGAAGCATAGACTCTGTACCAACAGAAGTACAGCACGATCTATATTAGTCCCATTTTCCTACAGCAGGCCCATAGCTTGGAATGTTATGACACTTCCGACTGCTTATCCAGGTACTTTTTAACGTTTGTGAGGTTACCCGTGATAATTCCCCTCTCAGGAAGTAATCCCAGAACCCAATGCAGTCTTGGTGAAAACAAATGTTTAAATCCTCTCTGAACCTCAAACATTTCGCGTTAAAAGTGTGCTCCTTTGTTCTTGACCCTCTCATTAAAAGGAACAGCTGCTGTCTATCCACCCTGTCCGTGTCGCTCAGAATCATATCCTTCTGAATCACGGACCCCTCAGCTTTCTCTGCTCTAAAGTAAACAGCCCGAGCTTATCCAGCCTCTCTCCATAGCTGATATGCTCCATCCCAGGGAACATCCTGGTGAATCACCTCTGCACCCCTCCAGTACAATCACATCCTTCCTGGAATGTGGCTCCCAGAACTGCCCACAGTATTCCATTTTGGCATAACCAAAGCCCTGTAATGCTCTTATAATCTACGCCCTGATTAGGAAACGCTACACCCACGGTGCAATTCTTAACTAGTCCATTAATCTGTCCAGTCACATTCAGGGATGTGTGGAGAAGCACTCTCTGAGGTTCCCAGTGTGCAGCCATTCATTCAGTCCTCCCCTGAAGAAGGGCTTATGCCGAAACGTCGATTCTCCTTCTCCTTTGATGCTGCCTGACCTGCTGCGCTTTTCCAGCAAAACATTTTTAAGCATTGCGTCCTCCCCTGCCTGGTTCCACCTCCCAAAGTGCATCACCTCATATTTGTCAGGGTTACATTCTATCTGCCGTTCATCTGCCCATCTGACCATTCCATCTGCATCTTCCTGTAACTTAAGGCCTTCCTCCTCACAGCTAACTATCCAGCCAATCTTTATGTCAAACATTCACTTACTTATCATATCTCCCCCACTCTCCACCTAACCCCCTCCACATTCACATGTATTTTTTTTAATGAATAACACAAACAATAAGGGGCATAACACTGATCCCTGTGGTACACCAGGGGACACTGGTCTCCAGTCACACAAACAGCCTTCTCTCACCACCCTCTGCCTCCTGCCACTAAGACAATTCTCGTTGTAACTTGTCAAGCTTTGCTTCATATTGTGAGATTTTACTTTAGTTTTCAGTTTCCCAGGTGGAAATTTGTCAAAGGCCTTCCTAAAAAAACTAAGCAATCGACCTCTTCGAACTAATTAAATCAAATCCATTGGATTTGACGTCCTTCTGATAGAGTCATTATGATTATCCCTGATCAAACCTTGCAACTCTGATTGGAGTTAGATTTTCTCCTTCCCTATTTTCTCCAGTAGTTTCCTTAACAGTGATCTAATACTTGCTCGTCTATAGTTACCTGGTCTATCTCTCCCACCCTTACTGTGAAGTGGAATCGTATTAGCAGTTCCACAGATCTCTGGCATCTCCCCTATGGTCAGATTCTAATTATAATATTCAGTCAGGGTCTTTCATTCCTTGACCCCAACAGCCTCCTGTGATACAACTCATTCAGACATGGAGATTGGTCCAAATTTATACAGAACAAAACCTCAAATCCCTGCTCGTATTTTACATCAATCTGTTCAAGAGCTTCCCAGTCCATCTTCTTGAATTCTGTACCTGCATCCTCCTTCTCACAAGTAAAATAGATGTGAAGGTTTCATGTAACAATCCATCAATGTTCTCCATCTTGACACACAGATTGTCCCTTTGGTTTCTAATGGAGACTATGTGTTTGCTGATTATTCTGTTCTACTTGTCCGTGTAGAATATCGTGGGATTCTTCTTGATCTCGACTACTTGTACTTCTCCATGTCCCTCTGTTCTTCAGTCCCCTCTATGTTTCTAAGTTCCACTGCAATTACCTCTCATGTTTTGAAACTTGAGATCACAGGCTGAGTTTCCACATCAGACAATCTTGCCTTTTTAGGGATTAATCTTGATAATACATTTTGCCGTTCCTCTGTACTCAGTATATTCATTCTTAGATTGGGACTCCAAACGGTACACAATACTCTAGGTTTAGATTACTTTACAGTGTGGAAACAGGCCCTTCGGCCCAACAAGTCCCCTTCGGCCCAACAAATCCCGCTGAAGCGCAAACTACCCAAACCCCTACATGTACCCCTTACCTAACACTACGGACAATTTAGCATGGCCAATTCACCTGACCTGCAATTCACCTGACCTGCACATCTTTGGACTGTGGGAGGAAACCGGAGCACCTGAAGGAAACCCACGGGGAGAATGTGCAAACTCCACACAGACAGTCGCCCGAAGCGGGAATTGTACCCGGGTCGCTGGGACTGTGAGGTAGCAGTGCTAACCACTCTGTCACCGTGCCGCCCACAGCCGTTTTAGTTTACAGAGATTGTGGAAGATTGTCCAGGAGAGTATTGAACAAGTTGAATCTCGAGTTACGAAAGCGTAAATGATAACAAAAACAGCAGATGAGCTGAGACAGTCAGGAAGTGCGACACACATAGAAGCAGGTCTTGTATTGGCACAATGTGGCACACGTTCTTCATGGGATCAAATATGACAGCCAAAGTTACAAGTGTGGTGTAGTCTCAGGCTTTTACGTGGGAGAGGGGTAGAGTCACTGTTCAGAGAATGAATTTTGGATTGAGAACCAAAAATAATGGCTTCAGTCATCCCCCAGTGTTCGATTGGAGCGAACTTCTGCTAATTCTTTTCTGGATATTGGATAAGCACTCTGATAACTTCATGACAGTGGAGGAGGAGAAACAGCTGGCTTTAGAGTAAGTTTAGTTTCATGAACACTCGATGGAATATAATATCCTCTATATTCCAATTGCCTTCACATGAATGTAAACCTAATTTTTACTTGCCCATTTGCATATATTCTTCCCAATACCTCTCGCTTTAACTTTTCTTATGAGCTTACTGTGTGAGTCCTTTGAAAAAAAAGGTCATGAATATCCAACTATACGTTATACTTTGGTTCTTCATTGTCTGTGTCCCCAAGAATCATCTTCAAACCATTCTAAAAAAATGTTTGCCACTTCTGGTTTTCCTTTCATCGGCACATCATCACACTCCCCAGTTATGTTATTACCTTCTATATATCTAGCAGCATGTTCTTTGTAATCTAGACCAATAGATACCTAACTGTGGATGACAAGATAACTGGTCTGTAGTTCAGCATTCTCCAAATTCATCCGTTCTTAAACTGTTGGTTAATATTCATAACCTTTGCCTTATCCCGATTGGCTGAATGACTTTCGGGAATGTATTGGAAAAAAAAGTGAAAATCAGCAATTCAATCAACATGTGTATTGCTGCTTCCTCTGAAATTCTTGGATGAAGTACATCTAGTCTGTCAGATTTATAAAATATTCAATCCAACTTTTTTATTTCAAAGATAACCTCATCACTGACAAGAATGATCTTAGACTTTACTTACACAAATCCCATGGTCACTTGGTATTTCTGGAATAATTTCTGGACATTCTTCCATGAAGATAGATGCAAAGGAATTGTTTCTTTTCCCTGCGATTTCTCTGTTCTCTGCAATAAATTATCCTGAACGCAAACCAACTGTTTCACATTTGACCTTGTTTTTATTTTTTTTTCATACATTGATAGACGCTTTTCAGCAGTCTTCATGCTTTTCTTTCGGTTGCATGCTTTTTCTCTTTTTAATTTTCTTCTCAGTTTCTTGGTCATCCTTTGCTGGGCCCTACATTTCTCTGAATCCACTGGCTCACTGCAACACTTGACATTTTTCTAAGTTGCCTCCTTTAATCTAATAGGTAGATGAAGGTGGTGTTGAAAGTGATAGTCGGAGAGGAGGGTGGACAAGATTGATAGGAAGGTAGGTGGACACATGGGAACATTCAAAAGGGCGGTGCTGACTTGAAAGGTTGGAGTGCGATAAGGTGGGATTAGGGGAAATGGTGAAATCCACTATGATCCCCTATGGTTGGAGGGTCCCAAGGCAGAAGAGGATGCTTTCTTCCTCCATGCATCTGGTGACGCGGGTTTGGTGATGAAGCAGGACTAGAGTCCTCATGTCCTTGGCAGAGTGGGAAGGGGAGTTAAAGTGCTCAACCACAAGGCTATGGAGTTGTTCAATGTGGCTGTCCCAGAGATGTTCTCTGAAATGATCCACAAGTTGACCTCCTGCTTCGCCAATGTAGAGAAGACCACATTGGGTTTAATGGATGCAGTAGATGAGGCGTTCTGTCTCCCTTCATCACCCATTACTTTCAACCCCACCTTCAGCTACCTATCGCAATTCCTGCTAACCTCCCCCCTGCCGCACCACCTTCTCATTTATCTCTCAGCCACCTTGGCCCAAAAGCTTCATTCCTGATGAAGGGCTTATGCCCGAAACATCGATTTATCTGCTCTTAGTGTGCTGCCTGACTGTGCTTTTCCAGCACCACATTCTACGACTCTGATCACAAGCATCTGTAATCCCCACTTTCTCCTCACACTTTCATGGCTTGAATGACTCAGATTTCTAACGGTTTCTTCAAATAAAAGAGAAGTTGTCGTGTACTCAAACAGCATAAAAGAAAACCAATACATTGTGGTCACTGTTCCCAAAAGGTCCTTTCCAGCAAAAGTTTCAATTAGCTCAACACCAATTCTAAAATAACCTGATCTCGAGCTCAGTGCTCGACATAATGTTAATGTAAACCATCTCACACGTGGTCCCATTTTTCCCAGCATTAGCATTCAATTGGGTTAACACAGTTTAGATATAATTTAAACAGTACATAATTACTGAAGTACCCACAAATGTATTTATCTCATTTCCTGTTTAATAACATGTCCAGCATTTGTATTGCAGCTTTAACTTTGATATATAACTTCCATCAATGTTTGCTCCACCTTACTAGATTCTGTGGAATCTGAGCTACGTGGGCTCTGGGGAGATTAATGGTAGAGATAATCTCGCCACATCATTTATGATCTTCTCAAACTTTAATTTCTCCAGAAGACCCATTATGCTGATGAGTAGTAAAGGACAATGATCTTCCAATAATGCTCGAAATTCCCCCAGAGTGCTGAGACTGCTCTAACGAGGGTGGGAACCTTACAACAGGCTGGTAAAGTGTTGCTGTTGCTGTACAGGGTCTTAGTGAGATCACATCTGGAGTAGTGTGTACTGATTTAATCTCTTCAATGAAGAAAGGATGTTGTTATATTGGAAGCAGCTCAGAGATGATTCCTGCAATGAAGGTGCTAGCTTATAACGAAATGATGATTATGTTGACCCAGTAGCCATTGGAGTTTACAAAAATTAAGGATGATCTTATTTCAACATAGACGACAGAAGGAGTCAACAAGTGAAGCGAACTACACAGATAGTGGAGGAATCCATTCCGTTCTCCAGCCTGTTACACAGGAAAAACAGGAGGATATTCAGGCATTTGATCCTGTTACACCAAAACAGGACGAGGCTATTCAGCCCCTGGAGCTTGTCATACATTTGCAGAAGGAGGCAATCAGCCACTCGAGCCTGTAACAGTAGGTCATGCTGCATCAGTATCCTGAAAAACAGCAACAGGATCAGTCCATTCAGCCTCCTCAAGTCTGTTACATAGGAAATTGTAGAAGTCACACAGTGACTGGAGATTGTTACACTGGGATAACAGGAGGCCATTCAGACCCACCGAGCCAATTGCCAGGGAATTGGATAAGGATAAAAACTATCTGAGACTTCTTTCATGAGAAAGGAAGAGGTAATTTAGACACGTGTCTGTTGTATGGGAACAAGAGAAGACCAATCAATCCCTCGGTCCCATCTCCGGGATACATGAGGAGACCGTTCAGTATATCCACCTGTTATGGAGAAGTATGAGAAGATCCATCAGCCTCTCAAAATGTTAGACAGCAACAGTAAGATTCTATAATCTCCCAATCCTCTAAAGCATCAACAGGATGAGGTCATTCTGGCCTTGGAGATGACAACAAGAGAACACCAGAAATACATCAGCCCATCGAGTTTGTACACCAGCGGGATGATGAGTCCATTCAGCCACACATGGCTCTTCCAGAGCATTTGGAGCAGATCCCTTAAAAACGTTTGCCCATTAAATAGGAATTCAAAGTAAACGTAAAGGCTTTCGAAAGGGAAGAACTTATAATAACGGTATACATTATGGACTAAAGTGTAACAATAAACTATTGTAATTTAAGGCAAATTGTTAGAGTCCATTGTTCAGGACATTTGCAAATTTAAAGCACAATCCGTCAGAGTCAACATGGTTTTAAGAAGGCTAAATCGTGTTTGAATTGTTTGCTTGAGTTATTTGAAGATGTCACAAACAAGGTGGATCGTGGGAATCCTGGAGATGGAACATATCTGGTGTTTCTGAAGGCATCGGATATGTCGCTTCTCCAAAGAGTAAGTGGTAAGATCGGACAACATGGGTTTAGGAATAATTTATTAGCTTGGATGGAGGATTGGTTATCCAACAAAATGCAGTCAGATGGAATTAATTGCGTCATTTTCGTTTGGCAAATGCAATTTGTGGGGTGCCATTGATTTCAGTACTCATGCCTCAACCATTTGCAATCGATGGTATTAACCTACTCGATTGATGGGATAGAAAATACGATGCCACATTTTCAGATGACACTAACATCGGTGGGAAATTACTTCGGAATGATGATGCAAGAGAGTTTAAAACTATGGATAGGTTGGGTGAATAGGCCAACATTTGGCAAGGAAAATTAAAGTGAATAAATGTGGGGCTATTCAAGTTGGCCAGTATATTGGAAAGACAAACTATTATCTAAATGGAGAGAATCTTCAAAGTGCTTAGGTGCAGAGGGATCTGGGTGTCTGCTTGCATATCATAGAAAACTTGCATGCATGTACTGCAAGTAATGAGAAATGCAAGCATACTTTCAGTGTTTATAAAAGGATAGAGTAGAAAGGTAGGGAGTGTTGGTGTAGCTATGTGAGGATGCAACTGGAGTACAGTTTTGGTGTCCTGCAGAATGAGGTATTTGCATTGGAGGCAATTCAGAAGAGCTTCATTAGATTGATTCCATATTTGAATTGTTTGTCTTATGAAGAGAAATTGAACAGTTTAGGCCTTTTCTCTCGAGTTTATAAGAATGAAAGGAGATTTCATTGAGGTCTGTAAAATGCTAAAAGCAATTGAATGTGCAGATGTGGAGTGGATTTTTTTTCATGTGGCGCAATCTACAACAAGAGACTAGAGTTTTCGGATGGAGAGATGGCAGGAAAGTGGAACAGAGACCGCGTTGACATCAGCCTCATCGAGGGGTTGGATTCCTCACAGGTGCTCACTGTTCTTATTCAGCCCTTCAGCTGTGTTGTACAGAAATGGGGTGGACTGGGTATCATACAGGAAGCAGGCACTCAGGATAAATCAGTCTCAATCAGTTAGACAGAACGTAACCAGCAGGGTCACACAATGACCAGCACTGGGTTCTCAATTATTTAAAATCTATATAATGATAAGTAGGATGGAATAGATATACAGATGCTGAGTTTGGTGATATCGCTGTGATAAGCAAGAGGTTAAATTATCAAGAGAAGGTGGAGAGTCTGCAAATAGATTCAGAGAGGTAAAGGCAATAGATAATAGTTTCGCAGGTGAAATTTAACATGACAAAACCTGTCAATTCATTTACAGGAATAATGGAAAGCAGTACGTTACAGAAATGGAGAGGGATTGCAGGACTTAATGATGCTGTGTACTGGGGCGTTCACTCAGACCCGTTCAGACATAGGTGGTTTTGCTCCATCCCTGGTCGCCAGCTCCTTGATGGTCCAAGTGACCCCAATGCTTTCCGTACACATGGATGACTTTGATGTGGTTGGTTGGTGGTGGGCATGGTGTTTTGAAACGTGCATCAAGGGGACGGCCTTTATCCAAGATATATTCATTGTTTTCTACGTGGAGACCCAATGACGATGTGAATGGCTGACTGCTTCCGAACGAAGAGGCCGTGACTGCTTCCAGGACAGTGGGTATTCACCAAAACGATGTACCGTGCATGGGCACACTGTTACATTAATAGAGAGAAAGAGAGCTCCTTCAGTTCCTCTACCTCTCCCCATTGACATGGGTACTCTGCAGATGCAATGGACACCATTGGGAATCCCACTACACTGGATTCACCCGGCAGCTCCCTGCTGTGGGGGAATCAATTTATTCACCTCATCCACCATATATATCCTCCATCACCGAATGGTGAGATTGATATTGAGATACTGGGAAATGATGGATATGTCACCTAGTCCTGCCTGGAAAGTTCCGGATCATAGAAGCTGAATGAAACAGTGACCCTAACAGCCACTGGCAGCACAATCCTCCTCCTGGTTTGAAGCTGTAGGTCGTGTTGAAGGAGGTGACACCGCTCTGTGACAAGCACCTTGTTCAATCAGCGTCCCCTCACACTCTGCTCCTGGCTTAAGTGAAGCTTGGAAGGTGTTCCTGGAAAACCCGGGGTGGATACACCAGATCCCTTTACCTACACACACTCACTGCGTGGTTTCAGAGCTTCCCCTCTCTGCAGCCTCTGCTCCATTTGTTGTTCATGTTGCAGGTTCAGATGCTGTAACTACAGTCCCCAGGCTCTATCCAGAGTTGGGTGGCCAAATCCTCAGGTCTCCCTGAATGTCTGAGGCAGCTCACAGCACAACCTCCAGCAAACCATCTCCAGCCCCTTCACTAAGTTTTCAATTACAGGAGTCAAGCAGAAACCCCTCGGCTACAAGTGTTGTGGATCAGTCCAGATCCGCGCAAAGTATTTTAAGAAGGCCGCTTAGACCCACACCTTTCCTTATTTTGCATATAGATGTGAAGTGTGCGTTCCAGATATGTTGTGACTGGTCAAACCACTCGACATTGAGCAAAATATAATCTATTCAATTGCTTTAGTTAAAATACAATCAAAGGAAAGAACATTTTGGGATAGCTTATATGTTGGAACATTGACACAAACAATAGATACCGGACCTTCTTTGTTTACACCGCGTGGCACAAAGGTATATTCAAATAGAGATCCTTACAGCAGTTTTCCAATCCAGGAGGAAACAACATCAGCAGAGATCTCAGAGCAAAGCAGCTAGGGATCAGGTATTGAAACTTCCAACCCTCTGGGATCCACAGCAGCTTCTGAATGCTGCAGCTAAAAACAAAATGAGGAAACCTGGTCTCGGAGAGCTGACCACTGCCCTTCCATTGTTACCACCGTTTTAATGAAACCTATAATCTCAGTTTTTTTTATTTAAACTGTTTTCAGACAGCAGTTCTGCACCTCTGCCTTTAAAACCTCTCTTAAAAAAAAACAAGAGAAAATAACCATTTTACAGTGATAGTATCTTCACAACTCCACCTTTAATGTAATAATTCATCAATATACAACGGTGGATTCATTTTAGACCTCCTAACCTTCCTCTATTTGTAGACCGAAATGTATACATATTACATTGACTCTGAACATACAAATGTTCACAACTATTTCGAATTCAGTCATTTTACTCCTGCCACAGAATTCCTTTGTCTTTCTTCATGCAAGTGAATTGTTGAACTTCTCCAAAATAAGAATCACTCTAAGAGTGTCATAGGTTTGCTCTGTTTTTAATACCCTTACCCACCTTTCAAAATTACTTTGTTTGATCCTTTCAAACTCAATGTGCCTTTATCCAGGGACCCTTTTTTAGATTACTGAAACGCTGTTTGTCAGCTTCTGGCAAGCTCATATGCACTTCAAATGGCTTTATTCACTACCTCATACCGGCCAGATACCTCCTCCGATACGGATGCAAATACCTATCAGCTTTGTTTGGATCAACTAAATCCACATGGTCACTGGTGTCTGCATTTGTTTAGCCACTCTCTCAAACGAAATTCAAAAGGCTTCCCCAGCCATCTCATCAAATGTAGAGAATGCCTGGATGCATTTAAACAGAACCCCATTAGGCCATTGGTTACAATAGTGTTGCTCAATCTCACTATCCTCCTCATCCCGCCGACCGTCTACCTTCATCTCCGTCTTCTACGTCAATTTTCCTCTCTAATTGCTAACTTTTTAAGTTGAAGCTCTCTGCTTTTCGTCTGTCCTTTTCTCTCTTTCTTCTTCATTTCCGTTTCTTTTATTTCTACTTTTCATCATAATTCAAACTGTTTCAATTCCTTCTCATGTTCAAAGAGCCTCATTTGAAATTGAATTCCAACCATTTCCAAAGAGTCTGATGGCGGTTCCACCAAATATAATTGCCGAGCTATAGCTGTAATTATCTCACATTTTCTCACAGACAATCGCAGCCCCAACTCCAGCTTCTCTGTCAATTCCTACAGCTTTGCCTTTATTACCTTTTGTAAAAGCCCCAACTTCACTTTTCCACACCCAGAGAACCCTTAGTGACTGAATCTTTATACACAAAACGCTGTTTAAACCAAACGAATTCAACACCCGGAACAAAAGACATTAATAACTACCATAGGTGACAATTGAACCCAATAGCCTCCTGATGCATATTCTCCAGTGTCTGCGTGAGCTTATTCTGGATGCTTTGGTTTCCTACCACAATCCAAAGTTGTACATGTCAGGTGTATTGGCCATGATAAATTGTTCATAGTTTTCAGGGATGTGTAGGTTAGTTGCCTTCGTCGGGGTAAATGTGTAGTAATAGGGTAGAGGAATGGATCTGGGTAGGTTACTCTTCGGAGGGTTGGTGTGGACTTGTTGGGTCGAATGGCCTGTTTGCAAATTCTAATCGAATTGGAATTGGTATTATCGAATTGGAATCGGACAACAGTCCCCAGTTTGCTATGGACGAACCAGACTGCCTCAATCTATTTTTAGAAGGTAGATTGGATGCCAACCTTTCCTTATTTTCAAGGTAGATGTGAGTTGGGAGTTCCAGATGTGATGCTATTATTCAAACCACTCACCATTAAGCAAAACACAATATATTTAAACATTCCAATGAAAATCCATACAAAATAAGAGGAATTTAGAATAACTCAACTATTGGAAATCTTAACCGAATAATGGATACAGTACCTTCTACACATGAACTGTTCCAATATACCAACATCCCATAAACACACCCTTTGCCAAAAAGGAACATTCAGACATGCATTCTTGCATACAGATCTCCAATCCAGGAGGAAACAGTATCAAGTGAGGTTCCAGAGAGAATAGCAGCTTGGGATAGTTTGCTAAAACTTACAACCCTTCTGGGACCCCAAGCACCTGATGATTGTTATAGCTACAATAAAAAAAACGAGAAAGCCTGATCTGTGCGAGCTGGCCATTGTTACTACTATTGATTAAAAACCCTAAAAGCCCCGTAAGTTATTTACTTGAGCCGTTTACCGTAGGAAGTTTGGCCTTTAAGACCTCTTACTAAAAAAAGGAGAAAATAACCTTTTATAAAAAAGTTACAGCATTGTCAGGCAATTTAGATGCCTGGTCCTTTACTCAGTGGGCTTGCTCGTGTTCCTGATCGCAATGTCACCTGAGAGGGACAGCCACAGGTACGGACCAAGTTACAACGATGTTTCTCATAACTTCTAAAACACGCCTGTCCATGGACCATCACATGGGACATACCAGGAAGTGAACAACACATTGACACACTCCATTTCATTATTTCTGAACTACGCAATGCCAGCACTCGATACACTAGGGAGCCAAAACCCAAGGCCAGGGAAAGATACTAAGGGACAGAGAGATTCACATTAAAGACAGAAACAAGCAGTTAATTAACTGAAAAGATAATGTGGAAATATTGGGGAAAAGACAGGGTAGTGGGACTAACTGGAGAAGTGAGGTCTTCGAGAGTAAAATTACAAGAATAAGAACATTGAATAAAGGCATTGTCAGATCAGCTGGAATGGTTTGTTACATAAAGTTCTCAATCTGCTTCACAGAACACCACAAACAGCATAAACTGGGACAAGATGACAGCCCAGCATGGAGAGCTGTGCACACCATGCTAGTGTGTTGCTCGGTAAACTACACTATCTGCCCAGCATGAGATTATTGCAAACTTTACTATCATATGCTAACTATATTCACATCAGATTACTGCCTACAATGGGAAGGTTTGCTCTCTTTGCGTGTGTGTGTGTGTTCATCAGAGACTGAGCGAGAGTGTGTGTGTGCGCGCGCGTGGTTGAATGTGAAACTCATTGTTTGAGAAGGAACGCACATGGAGAAAACAATTTTAAATACGAACAACAGGCAGGCTTTTTGTTAATCAGTAGAGAGAACGAGGGAGGTTTCATGGACAGATAAGGTAAAGTGTTTGAGAATGCTAAACTAAAGGCATTTCCAGACAAAACAGTAATATGCATCGGCATACACATGAATGCCAGATGGATGAGAGTTTGGTGTGAGTTCGAATCAGATTTGCTTGGGCAGGTTTGAAGCTGGGAGCGTCAGCAGAAGATTATTGGCTTAATTAAGACTGTACATCACAGCTCAAGATTCAAACAGCAGATGGAATAAACCAGTGAGATATATTCTGGAGTGGTGAGAATTTTAAGTTAGAAATGGTCAGGGAATGGTTCAAGAATCAGCTCATTGTAAAAGGGATCTCCCACAGTTGTGAACTGTCTGCTTCAGCTGCATATATTGGTCAGGGATGGGATGGAAACAGTGGAAGGAAGTGGAGTTTGTAACCAGGACAGTAGACAGTGACCTCCATGCTCTTAACAGCAAAGGCAATGATACGATGCATTGTGATTCTCACCTGAAACTGAATAGTTCAACATAGAGATCCGTGAGTAACACTGCCAGAGCAGAGAGCGAGACAGTAATTGAACGCCTTCATTGATGCAGTTATCAGTGGTCTGTAGAGTGAATATCTGGATTGAGCGATTGGATTGGATTGGAACAATAATAGTGGCAGGAAGTGTAGACTATATGAAATAACAATAATACAGTCATAACTTGTTTATAGAAAACAAAATCTGGATAGTGGCACTCACCAGGAACACCAACGATAGCCAGGAAGGGATAATGAAAGTATTGAATAATCAGAAGAGAGTAATAGATCTGCGATGATAATGACAAACAATCAAATGCAGAAAGGTACCAAACATAATCGGATAAGGTCCTGTCTATTGTTGGAATATTCCTGTCTAATGTTCTCAGATTCTGCTCCATTGTTGGAACATTCCAGTCTCATGTTCTCAGATTCTGATCTCTCCTCCCCTTCTCTCTCGATCTGCTGATCCCTGTCAGTACTGTCGGTGATGCTCTGCTCATGTTATGGGTTGACACGTTCAACGGAGCCCATTTATCATTAAAAGATGGGATAATTAGAATCCATAGAGATTGGCATTAATCGCAGTCACTGAACATATAGGCTCAGTTAACCAGTTCAATACATCACTTTTCATTTACTGGTTTTGGATGGAATGGATGAGGGTTGCTGAGGGATGGACCATAAATCTTTCAATATTTTATATATTTTTTTCCTTGTATATGAGAGTATTACCAGAACACTGCAGGGGTCTATATATGTTCCACTCCGTTTATGAAAGGAGGCAGTTATAAAATAACAGATTGTCTGCATAAAAAAAAGGAAATGGACAAGGTTCAAGATACCTGAACACAAAGTACGGTACTTATTGACCAGTGTGAGGCTACTCCTGGTTTTAATGCCCTGTTGTCAAATCCTTTCATAACCTTGAGACAGAGCATTGAGACTGCTGCTCAGGAACAGGCCGAAGAATTTCAGTCCCTATGGGCCTCTTACAGGGGGATAAGACAAGACCATTCAGCTCATATTAGGCTGTTGCTACTTGAAAAGGTGGAAAGCTGGAATATTGGCACATTTTGTCAACAGAATCATTCAAAACAAAAAGATGTGTTGATGCAGCTGCATAAAGTGTAACTGAGAGGGCACCTGGAGTACATTGTGTTGTTTGTGTTTCTGTATCTGAGAAGGGATGGACCTCCATCAGATACAGTTTAACGGCTGCTCATAATCCACGGTTTGCTGTGTCTCGGATCTGTTACGCAGGGACAGGAGGAGGCCATGCAGCCTCTAGAGTGTGTTATAGAAGAACTGGAGGAAGCCATTAAGCCTCTTGAGTCTATTACAGAGGGACAGGAGGAGCCTATTCAGACTTTCGGGCCCGTTATAGAGGGGCAGGAAATGATGATTTAACTTTCAAGTCTGTTACGCATAAATATTAGTTTTAAATTAGTTATGGAATAGGAAATATCTGATGTCAACATTAAAGTTCTAACTTCGAATGAGGCCAATTTTGAAAATGTTAGGCGAGCCCAATGAAAGGCTGATTGGGATACCCTATTCACAGGTAAAGGGATGGTTGGAAAATGCAAGGCCATCAAAACGTGGTTTCAAAGAGTCCAGAGCCAACGTGTTCCTCTTAGTGAGATGGGCAAGGCTGGTGGGTGCAGGGAGTGCTGGATGGCTAGATATATTGATGCTCTGGTCAAGGTAAGGAAGGAGGCATATGTCAAGTAAACAGAGCTGAGATCAAGTCAATCCCGAGAGGTGTATAAGGGCAGCAAGTGTATAGTTAATGGGAAATCGGGCCAGAAAAATGTGGACATGAGATGGCTTTAGACATTGGTTAATGAGGCATTGAAGAAATTCTAGAAATCCTTTAATGGCAAAAGATTAACTCGGGAGAGAATAGAATCCCTTAAAGATCAGTAAGGCTACCTATGTATGGAACCACAGCAGATTGGAGGGATACTAAACAAGTATTTCTCCTCAGTATTTAATGTGGAGGAGGTTACAGGAGCGAGAGAATGAAGAAATATACAATGATACCTTGACAAGTGTCTATATTACAAGGAAGTGTTGGACATTTTAAAACACATAAAGGTGAATAAATCCCTAGGACTTGTTTAGTTGAATCCCAGAAGTTTGTGGGAAGCTAGGAAATAGATTGCTCAGCATTTTGCTGATATATTTGTACATTGATTTCCACAGGTGATGTCACAAAAGACTGGAAGGCTGCTAACATAGTGTCATTATTTAAGTAAGTAAGGAAAAAACCAGGTAGCTATAGACCAGTGAGCCTGACGTCAATGGTGACTAGATAGTTGGAGGGGATTTCGAGGAAAAGGATCGATATGCATTTGAAAAGACAAGGATTGAAGAGGGCTTTGTACATTGGAGATCAGGTCTCACTGACTCGGTGGAATTTTTTGAGGAAGTTATGAAGATGATTGATGAAGGCAGGACAGTGGATCTTGTCTTTATGGAATTCAGTAAGAAAACCAAAATGTTCTACATGGTAGACTGGTTAGCAAGGTTAGACCGCCTGGGATCCAGGGAGAGCTCGTCATTTAGATCCAAACTTTTTTTTAATATTGGAGACAGGGCGTGACAGTGGATGTTTGTTCATTAAACTTGGAGACCTGTGACTAGTGGCGTGCCGCAAAGATCAACAGTGGGTCCACTGCCTTTTGTCACTTATACAAATCATTTGCATTTGAGTATATGAAGTATAGTCAGTAAGTTTGTAGATAATACCAAATTTGGTGGTGTAGTCGACAGTGAAGAATGACCTCTCAGACTATAATGGGACTTTGCTTAGGTGAGCCGAGGAGTGGCAGATGAAGTTTATTTTAGATAAATGAGAGGTGTTGCATTTTGGCAA
This sequence comes from Chiloscyllium plagiosum, assembly GCF_004010195.1. Classification (NCBI taxonomy): domain Eukaryota; kingdom Metazoa; phylum Chordata; class Chondrichthyes; order Orectolobiformes; family Hemiscylliidae; genus Chiloscyllium; species Chiloscyllium plagiosum. The sequence continues at coordinate 6,837 of NW_025213383.1, read as the reverse complement.
GACAAATCAAGGCAAAACATGTAGGTAGGGTCTTGTCGAATGCTGGTAAAAACAATGACTGCAGATGCTGGAAACCAGATTCTGGATCAGTGGTGCCAATCAAGGAGAACTCCATAGAAAGTATCGAATCCCTACAGCGAGGAAACAGCCTATTCGGCCCATCGAGCCCACACCGAACCTCTAAACAGTATCCCACTGGACAAACCCCTACCCTATCCCTCTGAGCCTGCATTTTCCATAATCCACCTCGCCTACACGTCCCTGGATACTTTACGCAATTCAGCATGTCCAATCTACACTAATCTGTATATCTTTACACTGTTGGAGGAAAACATAACATCCGGAGGAAACTCATTCAGACACGGGGAGAATGTGCAATCTCCACACAGGCAGTCATTCAAGGATGGAATTAAACCCAGATCGCTCTGCTCTGAAGCAGCAATGCTAGTCACTGAGCTACTGTGTCACCTTGTGGTGCAGGTTTTCCGTTCCTTGAAAGTGCCGTCACAGGTAGACAGTGCAGTGAAGAAGGCACTTGGTGATCTTGCCTTTATTGGTCCGTGCCTTGAGTCTAAACATTTTCTCGACGTGTTGCATCTGTACAGGACATTGGTTTGGACACTTTTGTCATACTGCCTTTAATTCTGGTCTCTCTGCTGTCGGAAAGACGTTGTCAAACTTGAAAGGGTACAGAAGAGATTTTAAAAAATGTTGCAGCTGTTGGAGGGTTAGAGTTACAGGGAGAGTTTGAATAGGCTGGGACTATTTTCAAGTGTTGAGGCTGAGGGGTGACCTTAAAGAG
>NW_025213383.1:0-6010 GCF_004010195.1 Chiloscyllium plagiosum | reverse complement strand
TGCGTGTATGGATTGAACAGCCAAAAGAAGTGGTGGAGGCAGGTACAGTTACACCATTTAAAAGGCATTTGGATGGATACATGCATGGGAAGTGTTTAGAGGGAGATGGGCTAAGTGATGGCAAGGGGGATGAGATTTATTTAGGATATTTGGTCGGCATGGACGACCGGACTGAAGGATCTTTTTATGTGCTGTACATCTATGAGACTCTATTGCCACTTGAGTGTATAACACAGGAACAGGAGGAGGATATTCAGCTTCTGAATTCTGTCAGTCAGCTTGTTTGCTCAATTACTGAGAGTAAAATACAAAAATACATCATTCAGATTTTGATGGTGTTTTACAGAAACAGGAGAAAGGCTTTTCGTCAAGAGAAGCTGTAAGGAATGTCAAGAGGCCATTCAGTCCCTCAATTCCATTCCACAGAAGCAGCAGGTGAGCACAGAGCTATTGGAGCCTGTTACACAGGAACAAGAGGAGGACATCTATTTTCACAGACTTGGGATCAGGAAGCAGTCATTCAACTGCTCGAGACTGGGACAGAGGAACAGGAGGCAGTCATTCAACTGCTTGAGGCTGGGACACAGGAACAGGAGGCAGTCACTCAACTGCTCGAGATTGGGACACAGGGAAATCTGTAGGCTAGTGAGGCCCCAGGGTCCTGTTACGCAGGAACAGGAGGAGGTGCCTCATTTCCCACCAGTATGGGACATTGGGAGAGAAGGGGAGTTTGCTTGGAACAAACATAACTACATGAACAAATTGCATTCGTGGTCCACTCAATCCTGCCCCATCATTCACGAAGACCACGGCTGATCTGATTGTGATTTCCTCATTCCATTTTACGGAGACTTTCCTCTCTGCAACCTCTGCTCCATTATTGGTTATGTTGCACACCCAGATGCTTTAACAACAGTGACCATCACTCATCCAGAGGGTCGGGTCTAAGGATGAGTCAGGATTAGAAGGGTCCAATCACAAGAATGAAAACACAAAATAAAGGAATTGCCAGATGTTTAATTATTTCACATTCGCAATCCAACTCACATAAGTAGCCCATCCATAATACATTCAGGATGCAACACTGTGTAGATATGGCTAGCGTACTGCTGAATGCAACCCAGCAATATCCAGAATGGAACTCTGTGCAGCCCACACCTATACTTGATCTATAATCCTGGGATAAATGTCCAGCGTGGGGAGCTGTTCAGACCGCACTGGTTCATTCATATATAAACACAGGTTGTTCCATTTTTCCGTAACACTGTGTTAGATCACTGCCGAGTGTGGGGAAACTTGCAGCCCATGTTGGAAGTGACAGGATGTGCAGCTCCCATCCAGTTACAGCTCCATATCTCCACTGTACTTTGACAAGTTTTGCTGCAGATGTGAAAATCATTGCAAGGGAGAGATGTAAATGGAAACTGTTAAAATACCAATAATTCTGATTAAGGCGAGTATCACACAAGTATTTAAAGATGAAATAACTGAGATAATATCCTATGATGGTTTGTGAATAGTACAAGGAAGTAAGAAGGGGATGGTGATGTTATAGTGGTTGCACTATAAGCCTCCAAATCATCAATGGGAATTACAGGAACAAATATGCAGGGAAACTGGTGAGAGTAGCAGGAGCAATAGGATTGTCATAATAGGTGATTTAAATTTTCCTAACATAAACTGAGACATCCAGATGGTTAAGAACTTCGATGAAACGTAATTTCTTAAATTTGTTCAGGAAAGTTTCCCAAGCAGTATATAACGGGTCCTACTCGGGAAGGGACAGACTCGACCTACTGTTGGGAAATAGGGATGGATAGGTGACAGTAGTAATCACGGTAATCCAAAAAGATCTGCCATGTCTTATATAAATCTCTTAAATTTGTTCAGGAAAGTTTCCCAAGCAGTATATAACGGGTCCTACTCGGGAAGGGACAGACTCGACCTGTGTTTTTTGGTGCACCATGACAAAGGCCAAAGGGATATTCTCCATGAAGAACTTACGACGACCCAACAGACACGGGGGCGGGGTGGGGGGCGGGGGGTTCAGATATCCAACACAGCAGAATGCTCACAAAAATTAAGGATTATTTTTCCCATGTGCATCATTGTAAAGTTCCCTGGACAGACCCAGTAAAAGAGAAACCAGGTCCATCTCCAATTCAGTCCTCGACCCACTCTATCACACCTGACACACTGTTCTAATATAAATGAAGCCTGCAGCAGGGCCACAAGCAATGAGTAAGAGTGCCTGTAGTCATTCTGCATTTAGGACATGCTGAAGATAATCCCACTTTGAATTTTGAGAGATAATCTGGGGTCAGATAGACCCTATGAATAATTTTCAACTGCATGGAATGGGTCATATTACAGAACAAAATCCTTCGAGTATTTTCACAAATATCCTCCCATGTCTCCGAAGTGGCCTGAACCCCCAACTCTCTCTAGCAGACATCACAAAGCTGCACAGTCTTGTCTGAGAGAATACTCTTCAACTAATGATGAAGGGTACTGACAGAAAGTGTATTCTAAGCAATAAGCACCCTCTTCTCTCTATCGGATCTGTTAGAGTCTGTTAAAAATGTGTTTTTTTTAATCAAATCTCAAATCTGGAAAAAAAACAGAAGAGGTCGCTACTAGCCAGTCCATACGTACGAGTTATTTGATCAAATGACATCATTGTTATTCCCTCAAATAACACTTTTTGGCTCAATGGTGAGGATTACTGCCTCACAACACCAGGTTTCCGAATATGGTTCCGGCCTTGGGTGACGGGCTGTGAGGAATTAACATATTTTCGCTGTGTCTGTGTGGGTTTCCTCCCACAGTCCAAAGATGCGCAGGTTAGATGAATTGATCATTGATAAATCACCCATAGTGTTCAGTGATGAGTAGGTTGGGTCATTAGTCAGGGTAAATATTGGATGGTAGGCGAATGGGTTTGGGTGGGTTACTCTTCAGAGGTTGGAAGTGGACTTGTTGGGCCCAAGGTGTTGCATCCACGCTGTAGGGATTCTACTAATTCAAAATCACTCAAGCCAGGTACATCCCTGGCTGCCCACAGTTTGAGATAAAAGGTAGGGAGGAGTGACTTGGGGGAGGGGTGTTAGGAATGCGATAAGTGGAAGGAGGTTAAGGTGAGGGTGATAGGCCGCAGATGGGATGGGGGCGAAGAGGTCGGGAAGAAGATTGCAGGTTAAGAAGGTGGTGCCGAGCCCGAAACATCGATTCTCCTGCTCCTTGGATGCTGCCTGACCTGCTGCGCTTTTTCCAGCGACACATTTTTCAGCTCTGATCTCCAGCATCTGCAGTCATCACTTTCGCCTGCCCACAGTTTAAACCTGGAATCCATTATCCCCGGATGACAACCCGGTATACCAATTATAGGGGTAAGAAACATGGTTTAGGCTGTATTGCCCTCGCTCTGACGCATTGTCATTCATGCTTTACCAGTATTGATAATGTTTGGGTATTAACAATACTCCATAATTATTATCATTTTGACTCAGAACAACAAGGGTTCACTTTGTCTGAGAGGGTTCAATATCTAACTGTATTGACGCCGAATCCTCAGCGGCCGAAGCACTAATGTAGGATAAAAAGAGTTTAATTTATAGCTTTTAATCTGGGAGATCTACTCCCCACAATCTGTGGGGTAGTTGCAATTTGCTTAGCTTGATAAAGAGTTGCGTATGATGCCAAATAAAATAGCTAAACCAGCCATTACGTCCCCTAAATACCTGTCTGGGAAACATCAAAGGAAGCATTCACACGTAGTACAGCAAATGTGGAAGGACATTCATTTAATAGGAGTTATTCCATCTAGCCTGGATATTGGAAGTGCCTCCCATCTTTGAAGGTCTTGTTTAATTTTGTCATCATTTAGAACGAAACCAGGATTTGGCCTCAACATCAGGTATTTCCCTATGGTCGCCCATAGTCATGGCCTCCAACGTTGTAAAATTTATCTTATAGCCAAAAAAGGTGACAAGCGAATTAATGCATTACATCATGTGAGCTGCCAAAATTGTGGGATTTGACAAAAACATAAGATCCTCATCTGTATCCAACATAAGCTTATATGGCATCTATCCCACCTTTGGGCCAGGTATGTTGTGGTAATATTCTCAATTGTGCAGGTTGCCACCGAATCTAAGATTGTTGCAGGGATGGGGAAGAGATCAACCCTCATGTGGCATTTCTGTGAGTTGAAGAAGAAAATAAAATCCCTACTTGTGAGGGAGATCTACCTCCAGACATCTAGTTCTGCACACAAATCCACTAATTGCTTATGTTATAACGAGGGTATTGGGGAACCTTTGAACATTCTGCCCAACGTGGAGTCCATAAGACAGTTGAAATCTTCTACAACTATGTACCACGATGCAAGATAACTTAATGTGGAAAATGCAATTACCAGGATTTTAAGAGGGTGCACCGTGGGGCAATAAACATTCAAAATACTGTATTATTTCCCAAAGTTCAAGGCTTTGGGGATTATGATCTTCCCGTTAGTGTCTCATACTATCTAGTAATTTAAATGGAAGATTCTTCCTATCGAGTATGGCTTCTCCCCTACTCCTAGTATTAAAAGACGAGAAATAAACCCAATCAAACCCGCCCTGCTATAACGTCAAATGATCCTTGTCATCAAGGTGCATCTCCTGCAATAGAACAACATTCACCCTCTCCTTTTTAAGACTAGAAAGTATATTTTTCCTCTTGACTGGCAGATTTTTCCCCTTAATGTTCCAGGTACACCATTTAAGCACATCATTATCTATAACACACTGTAGCAAAATTTCAACTCTCAAGTTTCACATCGAATTACACATCGCTGTTCATAAATGAAAAGCGACTCAGAGCCTAAAAACTTTACAAACTAAAACTAATACAATTAACCGGCTCTCAAAACTTTCCAAAGCTAAACACGTAAAAAAAAAGAACAAAACAAAGTCCAACGTGCCAATGACACTTGGTAGGGTAATTTACCCCCACGCCAACACCCCCCCCCCCCGACTGGGGACGCTTACATAACCCAAAACTTTGTCTTCTGCCATCTACCAACATGGCATCCATTGCAATTAAAAACAAAAATTGGTATTGAAGTGCCCTTAGGTGGGCACTTAGTCATAACAAACACATTTGTAACTCCCTCCAGCCGCATCCTAGACACAAGCAAATAAAGAGAAAATGAATAGTAATATCAATAAAGAAGTTAAAATTGAGTACTCTACCCATTCCCGACTATAATTTAACACTGGTTACTACCAGAAAAATCCACAAAATGTCTTTAAGAGAGAAACATGATTATATAAATATCCAGCTTATATTATAAAAATATCCAGCTTACTTTAAAATGTCCACAAAGTTTTCGCTTTCTTTGGAGAGTCAGGCGGGTTCACGGATCCATTCAAAGCAATACGGAGCACCGCTGGGAACCGTGAGGAATACTGAATCCCGTGTTCACTTACTCTTCTCTTGATGTCATCAAAAGATTTTCTTTCCTGAATCAGCACCACTGAAATGTCCTGAAAGATCATAATCCTGGAGCGCCCGTGAATTAAAGCCATCGGATCTTTCCCCTGGGTTCTGAAAGCTTCCATCAGTCTTTGTTTATCCCCACAACCATGTGACTGCACAAGGACTGGGCGAGGGCGCTGGTTTGAGTCTGACCTCTGCGCCATAAACTGATTCACTGTCTCAATCTTTACCCGTCCCTCTTCAGCATCGAAGTGTATGAATCACGGCAGCCAGTTCTGAAAAATACTCACTGGCTGAACCCCTGCCATCTGGTCCAGCAGACCGACGATATGAACAATCTTCATCCTGTCCCTGTTCTCAAGGTCGTGATCTTGTTCAGTTAAGGTGTTTTTCAAGGGCGAGCATCCGCTCCTTCGAGGAGTCAATTGTGGTCTCTGCCACTGCAGTTCGGTGCTCAAACTCATCCGTGCTGTTTGCAAGGCTTTCAAGTCATGTTTTTGGAGCACGGCTGAGAACGTGCTTACTG
>NW_025213382.1:24560-32634 GCF_004010195.1 Chiloscyllium plagiosum | reverse complement strand
ATGAGAGGCACAGTTAAACTAGAAAGCCAGAGACTTGCCCCAAAACAGAAGTAGTTGTATTGAGAGGTCATATTTAGACGGTGTTTGGAGGAAGGTACAGGGGCGATGTCAGAGGTAGGTTCTTTTTTGCAGAGTGTGGTGCTTGCGTGTTATGTACTGTAAGAGATGGAAGTTGAGTCAGACACATTAGGAAGGTTTTAACAACTGCTGGATAAGCACATGGATGTCCTTAAATTGAGGGTTGAGTAGGTTCGATTGATCTTAGAGTAAGAGAAATGTTTGGCACGACATCGTGACTGGAAATGTCTGTTCAGTGCTGTACTATTCTATGTTACAATTTCTAGAACATTGATTGCAGAACAATACAGTGCAAAATAAGTCCATCGGCCCTCGATGTTGCACCGACGTGTGAAGTAATCTAAACCCATAACTACCCTAACCCATCATCACCCATATTCATATCCAAGGACTGCTTAAAATCCCCTATTGTGGTTGAGTTACAAACATTGGCAGGCAGGATATTCGACGTCTTTACCACTCTCTGAATAAAGAATCTGCCTCTGACTTAAATCTATCACCCGTCAACTTGCACCTATTTCCCCACGTAATAGCCGACATCATCATACCAGGCAAAAAACACACTTTCATCACTATTTTCCATCACTACTTTAAATCTAATACAATTATAGCCCCAAAGTGCTCCCCCACTGAAACCTCAGTCACCTGCCCTGCCTTATCCCCCAAGAGTTGTGCAAGTTTTGCACCTTCTCCAGTAGGTATATCCACATACTGAATCAGAAAATGTTCTTGTACACACTTAGCAAATTCCTCTCCATCAAAACCCTTAACACTATGGCAGTCCCAGTCTATTTTAGAAAGTTAAAATCCCCCACCATAACCATCTTATTATTCTTACAGGCAGCTGAGATCTCCTTACAAGTTTTGTTTCTCAATTTCACTCTGACTATTAGGAGGTCTATAATACAATCCCAATAAGGTGATCATCACTTTCTTATTTCTCATTTCCACCCAAATAGATTCCCTGGATGTACTTCCAGGAATATTGTCCCTCAGCACAGCTGTCCCTTATCAAAAACGCCACTCCCCCTGCTCTCTTGCCTCCCTTTCTATCCTCCCTCTAGCATTTGTAACCTGGAATATTAAGCTGCCTGTCCTGTCCATCCCTGAGCCATATTTCTGTAATTGCTATGATGTCCCTGTCCCATATTCCTAACCATGCTCTGAATTAATTTGCCTTCCCTGATATGCCCCTTGTTTTGAAATTAATGGAGTTTAATTAATTAGTCCTATCTTATGCCTGCCTGTCCTGACTGTTTCTCGCTCATGTTCTCATCTGTACCAGTCTAATCTGTACCTCTTTCCACACTATTTCCCTGTGTCCCACCGCCCCACCTTACAAATTTAAATCCTCCCTATCAGATCCAGCAATTTCCCTGCAAGTATATTAGTCCCCTTCCAATTTAGGTGCAATCCGTCCTTCTTGTACAGGTCACTTCTTCCCCAAAGGTGATTCCAATGATGCAAATGTGTGAATTCTTCTCCCATACACCAGCTCCTCGGCCATGCATTCATCTGCTCTATCCTCCTATTACTGCCATCACTAGCTCGTAGCACTGGGGGTAATCCAGAAATTACTACTCTCAAGGACCTCCTTTGTAAATTAAACCGTGATCCCATTTCTCCTCATTTTCTCCAAAAGCCTACCATGATTAGATTAGATTAGATTAGATTACTTTACAGTGTGGAAACAGGCCCTTCGGCCCAACAAGTCCACACCAACCCGCCGTAACAAATTTCTCTCCATCTAAACCCTTAACACTATGGCAGTCCCGGTCTATTTCAGAAAGTTAAAATCCCCCACCATAACCATCCTATTATTCTTACAGGCAGCTGAGATCTCCTTACAAGTTTTGTTTCTCAATTTCACTCTGACTATTAGGAGGTCTATAATACAATCCCAATAAGGTGATCATCACTTTCTTATTTCTCATTTCCACCCAAATAAATTCCCTGGATGTACTTCCAGGAATATTCTCCCTCAGCACAGCTGTCCCTTATCAAAAACGCCACTCCCCCTGCTCTCTTTCCTCCCTTTCTATCCTCCCTCTAGCATTTGTAACCTGGAATATTAAGCTGCCTGTCATGTCCATCCCTGAGCCATATTTCTGTAATTGCTATGATGTCCCTGTCCCATATTCCCAACCATGCTCTGAATTAATCTGCCTTCCCTGTTATGCCCCTTGTTTTGAAATTAATGCAGTTTAATTAATTAGTCCTAGCTTATGCCTGCCTGCCCTGACTGTTTCTCGCTCATGTTCTCATCTGTACCAGTCTAATCTGTACCTCTTTCCACACTATCTCCCTGTGTCCCACCGCCCCACCTTACAAATTTAAATCCTCCCTATCAGATCCAGCAATTTCCCTGCAAGTATATTAGTCCCCTTCCAATTTAGTTCCAACCCGTCCTTCTTCTACAGGTCACTTCTACCCCAAAGGTGATTCCAATGATCCAAATGTGTGAATTCTTCTCCCATACACCAGCTCCTCGGCCATGCATTCATCTGCTCTATCCTCGTATTCCTGCCATCACTAGCTCGTAGCCCTGGGGGTAATCCAGAAATTACTACACTCGACGACCTCCTTTTTAAATTAAACCGCAATCCCATTTCTCCTCAGTTTCTCCAAAAGCCTACCATGATTAACCTTCTCAACGGCTTTTGTGAAGTCCATGTACATCACGTTAACTTATCGACCCTCATCTACATGTTTGGTCACCTTCTCTAAAGACTCCATGATATTTGTGAGACGGGACCTGCCCTTGACTAAATCGTGTTGACCACCTCCAATAAAATGATTGCTTGCGACATGATAATAAACACTATCTCTTAAAATTCTCCCCGTGTCTGCGTGGGTTTCCTCCGGGTCCTCCGGTTTCCTCCCACAGTCCAAAGATGTGCAGGTCAGGTGAATTGGCCATGCTAAATTGTCCATAGTGTTAGGTAAGGGGGAAATGTAGGGGTATGGGTGGTTTGCGCTTCGGCGGGTCGGTGTGGACTTGTTGGGCCGAAGGGCCTGTTTCCACACTGTAAAGTAATCTAATTGCAAAACATTCTTTCCAAAGCTTTCCTACAACGGACGTAAGGCTGACTAGTCTATAATTCTCTGGTCCATCTCGACCGCTCTACTTGAACAAGAACACATTTAGAGATACAATTTCTTTTTAAACCACGGTTCGCTTACAATATGACTTCCTCCCGGCATGACAGGGGCATATCTATCAACGACACGCAATCTGTTTTCCTTCAACCAGCTCCACATTTCGATTCTCCACATCCCCTACATTGTGCTACCTCATTCTATTTTGTCCTCAGTCTTACCCAATCGTATTGCCCTTCCCACTTCAATAATTCTTGACTGGTGGCATTTACCTGCCCCTTTCCATCAATCAATTAATTGGAACCGAATCATGATTACTCTCTCCAAAGTGTTCACTGATCACTAAATCAAACATCTGGTCTGAATCATAACCAAGTACCATATCCATTGTGGTAGTTAGTTATGTATGGTATGTCAGACCTTCAACATACTGTGTGAGGAAACCATCCTGCACTCATTGGAGAAAAACGTATCCATCCGACGTACAAGAGTTATAGCATTTTCAGTCTATATTGGGGAACCTAAAGACCCCCATAACTCCCACCCTCTTCCTTTCACTCTTACCCAGAATCATTTTACCCATCCTCTCCTCTACATCCCCAGAACTTTGCAGAGCCGTTTAATTAAACGCCCAACATTGTGACGTCTCCTCTCTTGTTTCTAACTTCAGCCCATACCGTCCTAGTAGACAAGTTCTGTCAAAAGTTCTTTCAGCCACCGTCATATGGTAATTGAAGAACAAAACCACACCCTCCCCTTTTTACCACATTCGCCGATCTGAATGAAAGATCTAAAGTCTGGAACCTGCAACATCTATTCCAGACTCTGCTCTATCCATGTCTCCAAAATGGTCCAACATCGAAGCCCCAGGTACCTTTCCATGCTGCAAGCTTGCCGACATTATTCCAGATACTTCTGGCATTGATTTCGATTTACTTCAAATCGGCTTACTGTCTGCTACCAAACTCATATCAACGTGAAATCCTGTACATGTCCTCCATACTCACATTCTCCTGTGTACTGAAACGATACCACAGGATCACAACCCCCGCTAAGCAAGTTTCAACCGACCCAAACACCATGAGTAAATTTCCCATCCAGGATATTAGTACTGCCCTGCTCAAATGAAGAGCGCAGTGCTTGCAGATGTCCCAACTTCCCCAGAAAGAGCCACAATTATCGATACATTGAAAACTCTCCACCCTGAACAATCCCTGCAGGCACGTATTCAGCTGATGTCTATCCTTGTTCCTCGCCTCGTTATCACGTGGCACGGGTAACAAACCAGAGATAACAACTCTGTTTGTTCTTGCTCTAAGATTCCACCCACACTTCCTGAAATCCTACCTTACATCACTATCCCTCTTTCTACCTAGGTTCTTGGCACCGATGTGAACCATGACTTGGGTCGGGTCACCCTCTCCATTCAGGCCTTCAAATGCACGAAACGAGACATCACGGACCTTGTCACCTGGGAGGCAACAAACCAACACGAGACTCTTTTGTTCCCACCATCCTTCCGTCTGACCTTCGAACGATTAAGTCTCCAATGACTAACACTATGCTACTTCCCCCTTCCCTTCTGTGAAACAGGGACAGACTCTGTGCCAGAGACCTGCGCGCCATTGCATGCCCCTGGTTAGTCGTCCCCCCTCAACACTATCCAAAACGGCATACTTGTGTTTACAGGGGAACGACCACAGGGATCCCTGACCTGACTTTTCTATGTTCTCCGCACTCCATGAAGTAAGTGATACACAATCAATTGGGTCAGTGTGCTGTCTCCCGGAACAATAATACACACACAGTTGTGTCAGTCTGTTTTCGCAGGTCTCAGTACTACAGAACTGAAAATGTGTTGCTGGAACAGCGCAGCAGGTCAGGCAGCATCCAGGGAACAGGAGAATCGACGTTTCGGGCATAAGCCCTTCTTCAGGAATGCTGCCCTGGATGCTGCCTGACCTGCTGCGCTGTTCCAGCAACACATTTTCAGGTCTGATCTCCAGCATCTGCAGACCTCACTTTCTCCTCAGTATTACAGACACAGTGCAATCCATCTGCTGTCTTCCCAGAGTGCGTTATACACACAATGAGGTACACTCACTCTCTCCCTAAGGTTCGTGATACACATATCGTGGCTTCAGTGAGCAAATATCCTAGGGTCAGCAATGCTCACACACAGTGGAGTGAATCTGCTTTAATCCCGCTGTCAGTTATAGACACGCAATGGCGTCAGTCTGCTCGCCTCCCTAGGTTAATGATGCATATGCAGTGGATTCATTCTCTTCACTCCCCAGGGTGAGCTATGCACACAAATTGGGACAGTTTGCTTTCTCCACAGGATCAACGATAATTAATTCTCAAGTCGGGCGACATGTCCATGAGGTGGTTACACATTTCCTCGTGTCTCCGTGGGTTTCCTCCCTGTGGTCCGGTTTCCCCCCCACACTCCAAAGATGTGAAGGTCAGGTGAATTGACCATGCAACACACTTCAATTACGCAATCTTCGAGCATGCATCCAATCTCTTTTTGAGCCTGTACCAACTTCAGTGGGTTACGTCTTTAAGGACGTCGTTTAAGTGAAACACAATTTCCTACATCTCCAACATGCATAATTAGGTTGATATTTCCCAACTTATTTCCATATATCTCCCCATGCGATTGCAAGACCATGTTTTTCTGTTCATTTCGATTTTCCTCAAGAAGGTAACGCAATCATTTATCCAAATTGTTGACAACGTTCTCATTGTACAATTAAATTTGAAGAATGTACAATTCAGAATCCTTTGAAATTGGGTCTTCACTCTGTGCTGTAACTGATAACACAGTCTTTTTTTGATTTCCTTCCCTGTACTTTATCAGCACATTCATATCAGAGTTCTTTCTGTCCAGAGTTCTTGTCAAAACGTTTTCCACTCAATCTCCTTTCGACTTGATAAGGTCTTCCAAACATTGTTTTTAAAGGTTTATCTATCCATGCCATTAACCTTATCTCGATCGCAAAATTAAGAGTTTTTGATGTCTTGCCTGCGTCCGATTTTACTGTTTGCTGTGGTAATTTAAATGCTGTCTAAGCCATTCTCCACCTGTATTTAGTCGCTCCCGAAAATCTGACGAATTTTCATATTATGTGGTCTCTGGATTCTGATAAACCAATTTTTCCTTAATGTCATTGAAAAGTTCTCATTTTATGCTCAAAAAATTAATTCAAATGGCCTGAAGTGGTCAATTCATTTGTTTCAGCACTGATTGTAAAACAAAAAGCATTTAGATAGACTTGACTATAAGCTTTGAACGTTGTCTTTAATGTCTGATGCTACATTTCTCGCTACCCATGTGATTCTGGATGGTGTTCAGCAGATTTCAATTACTATACATAAATGCTCTGAATGATTTTGATGCAAGAATTAACCATCGATCTGACTGTATCTCAATGGCTCATCCGTATGTCTTGAAACAATTGAGTAATTCTTCTACAATCATTCTAGCTGTTCTATTATTTAGTGGAAATGTTGTCGACATTATTGTCAGCACGGATTGATTCTATCTTTTGTTCTATGCACTTAGTTAAGAGTTGAAAACTGTGACGCTGGAAAAACGCAATAAGTCTCTCAGCATCCAAGCTTATGACGGGCTTCTGCCTAAAGCAGTGATTCCCCTGATCTTTGGATGCTGACTGACCTGCTGCGCATTTTCAGCGCTTTACCTTTCCATTCTGCCCTCTAACATCTGTAGTCCTCACCTTCTCTCAGACAGTTAAGGCTCTTGTAAAATTCTCCTCAAATGCAGGAAGTTATTTCAAAGATGCCAATTTATTACTGTTTTATTTTCACAAATACCTGCCAGGTATGACATGACCAGCATAATTCAACAGCGTCCTTCATTAATTTTTGTGAACATGTCACCTCCTGCGAAAAAAACAAATACAAATAGACTGAATTTGGTTAATTCATTTGATGTATCGTAGAAACACAACTCCTTTATCCTGATTACCTGGTTACTCTCGGCTTTGAGCTCTTAACCTGCTCTTTACGTTTGATGTCACATTTCCAACGCTCGCTGTGATTCCTGAATGTATGCAATCGACTTAAATTAATTTATTCCGAAGCTATACATATCTTCCCTGAATAATTTTGGTGTAAAATGTGAGCCTTAAACTGACTGTATCTCTTTGTGTATTCCGTCTCTGGTGAAAGACTTGACTTGCTCTGCTGCAGTCCTTTTCGCTGTGATATTGTGTAACTGAATGGCCTCTTGAATGTGGTGAAGATACCTATTACTGTGAAAATATAATGATACTGAATTTTTGTTTGCAAAATGGGTCCTACACAATCAATTAATTCTCCTGTAGAAGATCCCACAAATTCAAGAATGGGTGTTAAACGTTCTGCTTGTATTACTGCCTGAGGTTTTCAATTACGGGACATCTATGGCATTTTTGGAAATTACTAGTACATCCTTATGCAGTTCACGCCATGAGAAATGTTTTTTTTGTGTTTTCGCTTGATTTTTTTCTACCTCCGAATTGACCACCTACTGGCAATTTATGTGCTACCCGCAACACCTCCATTCTGTAAGGCACCTGCAAAGCAATTTGATGAACTTCAGCCGTTTTGTCATCTGCGTGATGATATGATCGTTTCCATTTCCACATGAAAACATCATTATTAAAGTATTAACATACAGGAATACGCTCATAACATTCTTCTTTGTATGTTTCCCGATATAATTGCTTCAGTTTTTCACCACTCTATTGAAACTCAGTTAATTTGTCTTGATTTTAAAATAATCACCTTGTCCTGTTGTTACTTTTATTGTTTCAGCCATTGGATTAAAAATTGTTGCTGATGTATCTTCTTCAACTTCGTTATCTGCAATCATCGATTTCTATTCCTG
>NW_025213382.1:19700-23287 GCF_004010195.1 Chiloscyllium plagiosum | reverse complement strand
AAGGTGGAAATGTGAGATAACACAAGGCGAGTGTTGCGTCTTGGGCCAGATTGAAGAAGGAGCGGGCAAGGAAGATATCGCAAGTGGGGCGTGTTTGGTCGAGATATGTATGATGAGGGAGTGTTTTCATTTGGCGGGAGATAGTCCAAGATAAGCGTGATTAATCCAGGGAGTGATTCGGGGTGGCGAGTGATGACACCAGTATGGGGATGTTACGTTGAGGGAAGGGAGGCTGTGAAAGAGGGTGAAATAGGATGAGTTTCATCGGGGGTGTTTTGGGGTGGTCTTTGATAGCACACGAGTGGTGATGTTTCATTGGGGGTGTGGTGTGAGATTACTCAAGGTGGTATGCAATATTGTGGGTGCGGTGGGGCGGGCAGAGATGGACAAAGGGAGGTTGTTTCTTTGGTGGGGATGTAATGGTGCAGTAGAAGAAAGTTGTTGTGGTTCTGTTCGCCGAGCTGGGAATTTGTGTTGCAGACGTTTCACTGGAGGTTTCCAAGCACTGAGGATGTCACCGAGACAGGGGACGAAACGTCTGCAACACAAATTCCCAGCTCGGTGAACAGGAACACAACAACGACCACCCGAGTTACAAACCTTCTCCCAAACTTTGCAGTAGAAGAACGCTCAAAGGGCAAGAATGCTTCCTTGTGGGGAGGTTTTGGGCTTTTTCAGATCGCGCCAGTTGTGGGGGTTCTGTCAGTGCGATGTTTCAGTGTGGCAGAGTTGGCACAAGCTGTCAGTGTTTTGTCATGTGGGAGATACCAAAAGTTGGTGTGGTATTTTCACGGGCTTGTGTCAGGTCGGCGGAATATGACGCTGTACTTTTTAAATCGGTAGAGTTGTTTTATTATGGTGGCAGGAGATGTCACTAAGTGGGGTGATTTGTCGGGGTGTCTTTTGGGTGATGGTGAGAGGTATATTTCTTCTGGGTGTTGGTTGAACAGTGGATATATTGCAAGGGGTTCGTGTTTAATCGGGAGAGTGCTTCAGTGCAGCTGGTTTTAAAGCAAGGGGAGGACTGTTTCAACAGGGAGTGTTTCAACAGGGAGTGTTTCAGTAATGAGTTGGTGCAATCGGTGGCATTTTGTGTTGGTCTGTGTGTTGGGAGGAGGGAAATGACGCAAGTGGGATGTATTTCTTCCGTGTCAGGGCAGTATGGTGGCGGCAGAAAGCATGGGTGTTTCCTGGTCCAGGAGGGAAGTGGGCTGGGGTGGTGATATCAGTGGCTTGTGTTTTGTCTGGCGGGTGTTTTGGGGCTGAGGAGCATGGGAGATCACGCAAGGGACTGTGTTTCATTTGGGTGGCTGTGTATCAGGGCAGCGGGAATGGCGTGTGGGGCGGTGTACTGGGCCGAAGTGCTACAATGCTGTTTGAAGGACATTGCAAGAAGGTGCAACTGGGGCATTTCGTTGAGGTGGTGGTGGGTTAGGTTAGATGGCACAAGGAGGACGTCGTTTGCGGGTGTGTGCTTGAACGTGGTGGACGGGGAAAATGACACAAGAAGCTGTTTTGTTGCGGGGTGTTTTGGGGCAATGGAGTGGTGACAATAGCACAGGAGGGGTATTTCTTTGGTGCCTTCCTCACCGCACTATTTACCTGGGTGGCAACTTTCAGAGTTCTGTGTACGTGGACACCAAGATCCCTCTGCTCATCCACCCTACCAAGTATCCGACCATTAGCCCAGTACCCCATCTTTTTGTTATTCTTCCCAAAGTGAATCACCTCACACTTAGCTACATTGAATTCCATTAATGGGGCTGGGAAGTTGGTCCAAGGGTTCAGTGTTACATCTGAGACGGGTATTTTAGAGACACAAAGCGTGGGAAATTGAGCAACGGGGATGTGTTTTGTCGGTCCTGTCTGTTTCAGAACACAGAATGGGATGATGGCACAACGGGGAAATGTTTTGTTGTGGACATGTTTTGGAGCGGCAGGCGAGAGTGCAAGGGGAGTAGAGTAGGCGACAGGGCGTGGTATATACCACAACGGGAGTTGTTTAATCGGTGGGGCAGCTGGATGATGAGGAGTTGGCACAATGTGGGGTGTTTCATCATTCAGATGTTTTCTGTTGGCGGTATATGGAGCAAAGGAGGTTGTTTCCATGCAGAGAGATGGTAAAAGTGTTAGGTGTTCCATCTGCGTGTTTTGGTTTGGAGTGACAGAATATGGTACAAAGTGGTGGAATTTCACTGGTGTGTTATTTTGGGCGGGTGGAAGATGGAGCAAGGGGAGTGTTTCATCAGTACAGTTGCTTTCGGGTGGCAGGAGATGTTATAAAGGGGGCGTGTTTCGTCAGAGGGTTGTTTTGGCTCGGCAGATCATTACTCAGGAATGGTGTGTTTCGGCAGGGAGTGGTTTCAGGGTGGCGGGTCAGAGGTGATTGCATAAAGCAGTGACTTTCATCAGTTGGATGCTTCAGAGCAGCAGGAGATGGAGCAAGGATTGTGTGCATTTTTGGTGTGTGTAGCACACCCGGGCTCTTTTCTCTAATGAAAACAGCCCCAAGTGTCTCAGTCTTTCCTCATACGATCTTCCTTCCATACCAGGCAACATCCTGGTAAACCTCTTCATCAGTTGGATGCTTCAGAGCAGCAGGAGATGGAGCAAGGATTCTGTGCATTTTTGGTGTGTGTAGCACACCCGGGCTGCAGGTGGAACATGGGAGGAGTTGTGCATCATTGTGATTGACTCAGGCCAGCTCGAGATGGAGCATGTGGGGAGTAAGTTGTCGACATGGGTGTTTCATGCTGGCAGGCGATTCCACAAATTGGGGCGTTTTGTCAGGAGATGTTTTAGGGTAGTGAGACGGGTTCACGCAGATGTTTCATGAGGGTTGTGTTTGGACCAGTGGGAGATAGTGAAAGGGGGTGCTGTTTCATTCGGGCATTTGTTTCAAGGTGGTGGTACGGGAGAAACGGTGTAAGTGTGGTGTTTCATCCAGGGGTTGTGTTTTGGGACGGTAGTAGGTCGTGTAAGGGACTTTTGTCGTCTCAATGGGTGTGTTTTGAGGCACGATGAGATGCCACATTAAGGGGGTGTTTCGTCAAAGATGATGGCTGGGCATGTGAGATGGTGCAAGGGGGCAAGCTTCATCAGTGAGTGTTTTCGAGTTTCGGGAGATAGTGTCAGGGGAGTGTGTTGCAACGGGTTTGTAATTCAGTGTGCATTTCAGGAGATGGCACAAGTGAGGCGTTTCATTGTGGTTATTTCACAGCGGCGGCAGATGGCGCACATCGGGGTGTTTCATTGTTGTGTGCGTTTTGAGGCGGCAGGAAGGGGAGATGGCTCAAGGGAGGGTTTCGTTGATGGTGCTTTTTTGGGAGGGCGTTTGATATTTAACCATCTGGTCCTATCTGTTTTTATGTACTCGGTTGCTGAAAACAAGCCATGTTTCCCGATGCCTCAGGAACGAATAGTATATTACAAGGGGAGCTGCATTCGCGATCTTTTTTGGGAGGGCGTTTGATATTTAACCATCTGGTCCTATCTGTTTTTATGTACTCGGTTGCTGAAAACAAGCCATGTTTCCCGATGCCTCAGGAACGAATAGTATATTACAAGGGGAGCTGCATTCGCGATAC
>NW_025213382.1:14048-16755 GCF_004010195.1 Chiloscyllium plagiosum | reverse complement strand
GGTTGCCATACTATAGGAAGGATGTGGAGGTACTGGAACGGGTGCAGAGGAGGTTTACTAGGATGTTGCCTGGTATGGTAGAAAGATCGTATTAGGAAAGGCTGAGGCACTTGGGGTTGTTTTCATTGGAGAAAGGAAGGTTTAGGGGTGACTTGATAGAGGTGTATAAGATGATTAGGGGTTTAGATAGGGTCGACAGTGAGAATCTTTTTCCTCGTATGGAGTCAGCTATTACAAGGGGGCATAGCTTTAAATTAAGGGGGGGTAGGTATAGGACAGATGTTAGGGGTAGGTTCTTTACTCAGCGAGTCGTGAGTTCATGGAATGCCCTGCCAGTAGCAGTGGTGGACTCTCGGGAAATAATCAATGGTTATCGTCAGAAGGTAGAAACGTGGAGTTGAGTATGATCAGATCACCAATAAATAGCGGAGCAGACGGAATGTCCTAAATTGCCTCCTTCTGCTCCTGCATCTTCTGGTCTATGTTCAGAATCGATTCTAGTTTCTGTTTTCTTTTTATTGCCTCATGGGATGTCGCGTGACTGGCTGGATCAGACGTTATGGCCCAAATGAAATTTTCTGCTCTTATGGATCTTTTTCAGTGCCTCCTGTTTACCTATACGTTTGCTTTAGGGGAGCTAGTAACAGACAAAGCTTGACGATCCTCATCCTGACTTTCGGCTTGTTCCTACTCTGCTTCTGATTCATTTCATCAGATTGAGCCGCCCTGTTAATGGAGGGTAGGACTGAGAAATGCCTGTCATTTTCTGTTGTTCCTTATGCCAAACTCCATGTTTCTTAACCCCCTCACCTGCAAGGCATGTTTCAGTGAAATCTCCCTTCCGGTCTTTCAGTAAACCTCTTTGAGTGTGAGAAGAGCAGGGGAGTGTGTCAAGGTGGGCTTTGCAGGCGGGAGCAGCAAGAGGTCTCCAACCTCTATCTCCAATGCAGAAAATGCTACAAGGTCCATTAAACTACAATACTGGGACGCACACAGGGCGCCATTAAAGTCAGGTGCCCCACCATCCTAACATAAACATGACTGCCAGCTCACTCAGACACAAGCTTCAGTTGGCTGTGGAAACTGTTAAGATAGGGTGAACAGATACTGTGGTACTGTATTAATCTGACCCTCTCCCTGTTTCCCCTTCGCAAGAAGGAAGAGGTTGAAGGGTGGTCATAATACCTGAGATTGAGCCAGTATAATTTAAATCCAAAAACAGAACTCGTGAGCAGAAGAAAGCTAATCCATTCCTCGTTTATACTCCCCATTCTATTCCATCATGGCCAATCAACTAATTCAGTGCTGTGTTCCTGCCTTCTTCCACATACGCTTTCGCCCAGTGAGAACTCTCTCTAACTCCTCCTCAAACATTCAATTAATGTTTTGATCACTACCGTTTTCAACTGCACAGGATTCCACATGATCCCCATTACGTGGGGGGAAGACATTTCTGCTGAACTCAGTCCTAACTGATCCAATTCCTCGTCACACAACAGTCGTGTCATCCAGGAATCAGTCTGGTAAGGGTTTGTCGTAATTCCTATATCATCAGAATATTCTTTTTCAGATAACAACACCGAATCTATACACATCAGCCTTCAAGTGTCGTCTCATCCTGTACCACAGTAGCACGTCTCTGTTCGAGCACTCGAACCCTCTCACTATGAAGGCCAAAACGCATCTGTCTTTTCACCTGCAATCCTTGTCTACAATAATCAGTGTGCAAGGCCTCCCCACCTCTCCGACTTACCAATCTGTCATCATTCAAAACATAACATACCTTCTTTTATCCCAAAATGATAAACGTACATCCACCCACTTTATACTGCATCTGCCATGCATTTTCCCACTCACTCAATTTAGTCCAAATCACGCTGTGGCATTCTGCCCAAACGTCACAGCTCACCCTCCTAATTAGTTTTGTGTCATCTGCAAATTTGGAAAATTTACATTTATTCCCTTCACCTGAATCATTAGTCGTAATCGTGACCAGGTGATGTCCAGGCCCTAAATATGTATCATGGAGCAGAATGGGACGAAAAATATTCCAGAAATCTTTCAGTTTCCTTTAACAATTATAATATTATTTTTATCCAGGGTCATGCCTGTTTTCCAGTCCAAATAAAAATCCATATTAACTCTAAAGTGCTGCTTCACAAATGTATTGAACTCAGTGTAAATTCCTGATGACTGTTCCTGTGTGCAATGTACTTTACTTTGGTAATGAGCAGCATCAAAATATCAATGTTCTTGTCTCTGCGAGTTTGACACATTTTGTCTGTGTGTGTGTGTGTGGCTTCTTGTGCGTGCTGCTGTGCATGTGAAAACACTGGTGTGATTCTGCGAATGTGCATAATTGTGTGTGGGTGACTGTGCGTGCTTCAGTGTTTCTGTGTTGTATCATGTTTGTGAGATTGTATGCAAGTGTGATTGAACAGATTGGCTTGGACATGAATTGGACAAGTCGTAAGATGGCTTGGACATGAATTGATTTGATTGTGAATGCGTATATATATGTGCGTGTGTGACTACTTTTTGAGTGAGTGTAAGGATGTTTGATGGCATGTGTGTTTATGTGAGTAGACATGCGCGTGTCCAAGTGTGAAAGCGGGTGGTTGTCAGATTGTGAGTGGGGAATGCATTGGAGCGAGTGTGAGTACGTGCATAATTGAAATGAATATTTGCATAAATGACATTTTTCATG
>NW_025213382.1:0-13972 GCF_004010195.1 Chiloscyllium plagiosum | reverse complement strand
AAGTGTGCGATTGTAACTGCATGGTTGGTTGTAAGAAAAGACATAATGATGTAACGAATAGGAGCAAGAGTGGTCCATTTGGCCAATAGAGCCTGTTCCAACATTCAATGACAGCGCAATGAATCTTTTCCTGGACTCATCTCCACTTAAATGCCCGCTCACTATAACTCTCAATTCCTTTACTGTTCAAAAACATATCTATCTTTGCTATACAAACATTCACAGTGGTAGCCTCAACAATTTCAGTGGGCAAGGAATACCACATATTCAAGGAGAAAGTGAGGTCTGCAGACGCTGGAGATCAAAGCTGAAACTTTATTGCTGGAACAGCACAGCAGGTCAGGCAGCATCTAGGGAACAGAAGATTCGACGTTTCGGGCACATGCCCTTCTTCACAAGACTTTGGGTGAACAAGTTCCTCCTCAACTCAGTTCGAAATCTGCTCTCATTTTTTTTAATGCAATGCCACTGCTTTCTAGTTTCAAAGGCCAATGCAAACAATCTCCCTGTTTCTATGATATCTATTGTCGTCATTTTTTTTGTCTTTCTATAAAACTTCTCCCTCATTCTTCTAACTTCCAATGAGGATAGCGCCAGACTACGCAATCTCTCCTCCTAAGCCAGACCTCAATTCCAGCGCCAATGCAAGCTTCCTCAATTGGAGAGAGTAAAAATGTCCCCGATACTCCAGATGTGTTCGCACCAGCATTCTAAACATTTGCAGCATAACCTCCATATTGTGAAACTCCACACTTTTCGCTGTGAAAGACAATATTCCACTGGCCTTTTTAAATACGTATTGTACCATAAGAGTATGGTTCTAAGACTGCATGCAGGCGGGGTCTGTGTGTGCGCACGTTAAGTGTGAGATTCGTGCATGTGCGTGTTCAGTGTGTGGTTCGTGTGTATGTGTGTGTGTGTCTGTATGTATGTTCAGTGTGCGGTTTGTCAGTATCCCGTCCGTGTGTTCAGGAAATTTCACCTTCAAGTTTACAAAACAGAGAGAGATTTATTTTTAGTTTAAAATAGTAGAGACGGGCTCAATTTTGTGGCAGGAACAAAACCTTATGAAAGGACAATACGCTCAAATAATTGGGTTAACCAACGAGAGCACGGCTGCTAATTGACTGCAGGAACCGTCAAATAACGAGAATATGTTTCAGATCAGGTTTCAATATGTGCAATGGACACCCTCATGCCGCACAGTCAATGAATGATCGCGCTCTCCTTCAGTCTCGTCAACGATTCTACCTGCGTACGATCAGTGGAAGAATAGACCTACAAATAGCTCTCGGATCCATTGGCTTATAAATAAAACAACACAGAACGGGGAATGACTTCCTCACTGCATTCAGATCGAGGTATTCATATATAAAACAAAGTAGACTGGAGACCAGAGTTGCGCACTGCAATTTATCAGTATAACGGACAGAGGCATTTATCAGTATAACGGAGGAAAGACTTAGACAATACCCTCTGATCGATGTCTTCATTTTTGGAATTTAAACTTCCTGGGGAGATAGTTACCCACAGTACTGTATTCCAGGGCTTCACATGTGAAACAACACAGACTGGTGAGTGAGATAAAAGCTGTGCTCTGATCGAGGCTTTAAACATACAACAATGTAGATTGGGGAGAGAGCTGCACGCAATAATCTGATCGGGTGATTAACATGTAAAAACGACAGGCTAGGGAGAGAGAGAGACAGACAGCCAGACTCCACTCCAATTCATGTTCTTACATATAAGATAAAGCAGAGAGAGGTGAATGCGTTACACCCTGCACTGCGATCGAAGGGTTTACCTAGAAATCAAAACAAAGGAGCAAGTAATTTACACATTACATTCTATTTGAAGGGCTGATGCATGTATCAAAATAGGCTTGGGTCAATTATACAAATTGGACTCGTTTCACGGTTTCAAAACAACCAAAGCTCTGCCAATGCTGAAATAAATTAGAAATTGCTGGAGAGCGTGTGAAAGTGAGGACATATCAGTTCTATTGACTCAGTTCCATCTTCTACACAATGATTTTGAATACCTTGGGGACAAATCTTCGAGGGTTTATGAAGGAACCTGTTTTAGAGCTGACAAGTCAATCAATCATGATCTTATCGCATGGTAAGGCAATTCGAAGACCTGGACGGCATCCCTGCCCTTCATTCATGATGTACGACAGCTTTCTGATACCACCAGACTCATAGCTCTTCACTGACAGCCTCCCTAGAGATTTCTTGCTTCTGATCGAAGCTCAGAAAACGCTCTAGTTTCTTTGTGCCGGGGAAATCATGTCTCACAAACTTGATTGAGTTTTTTTAGGAAGTAACAAAGAGGATTAATATGGGCAGAGCGGTAGACATGATCTATATGGACTTCAGTAAGGCGTTCGATAAGGTTTGATAAGGGAGACTGATTAGCAAGGATAGATCTCACGGAATACAAGGAGAACTAGCCATCTGGATACAGAACTGGCTCAAAGGAGCTGGTGGTGGAGGGTGGTTTCCCTGACTGGAAGCCTGTGACTATTGGAGTGTCACAAGGATCGGATCTATTCCACTAATTTTGGCATCTACATAAATGATTCGGATGCGAGCCTAAGAGATACAGTTAATACGTTTGCAGATAACGCCAACACTGGTGGACAGCGAAGAGGGTTACCTCAGATTACAGGAGGATCTTGACTAGACGGGTCACTCGGCTGAGAAGAGGCAGATGGAGTTTAAATGCGAGGAGCTGCATTGTGAGAAAATAAAACTTACCAGGACTTATACACTTAAAGTTAAGGTCCGAGGGAATGTTGCTGAACAAAGAGACCTTGGAGTGCAGTTTCATAGTTCCTTGAAAGTGGGGTCTCAGGTAGATAGGACAGTGAAGAAGCCGTTTGGTATGCTTTCGTTGATTGGTCAGAGTATTGAGTACAGGGGTTGCTGGTCATGTTCTGGCTGTACAAGACATTAGTTAGGCCACTGTTGGAATATTGTGTGCAATTCTGGTCTCTTTCCTATCGGAAAGGTGTTGTGAAATGTGAAATGGTTCAGAAAAGATTTAAAATGATTTTGCCAGGGTTGGGGGGAAAGATATAAAAGACATCTATTGGACAACGTTTCAGACAGAGGGTGGTACGTGCATGAAATGATCAGCCAAAGGAAGTGGTGGAGGCTGGTACAATTGCAACATTTAAGAGGCATTTGGATGGGTGTTTGAATAGGAAAGCTTTGGAAAGGTATGGGCTGGGTGCTGCCAGTTGGACTGGATTGGGTTAGGATATCTGGTCGGCTTGGACGGGTTGGACCAAAGGGTCTGCTTACATGCTGTACATCTCTATGACTCTATAACTCTATGACTTCCCTTCAGCGACTCCAAATGAGATAAGCTTTCAAATCTACAACTGAGAACTACCAACATGTCTTGTTCAAAGCAACCAACAAACATGGCCATCTCCTTACCAACACAATGGCAAAATGTAATAGATATCAACTTACTTCGACCTTCCAAACCTCCCTTTCATTCATGATTCGTAATTAATTTAAATAATCAGAATCACTGGAAGCAAGGTGATGAGGGTGGCCAATCCAGCATAAAGAACCTCGGTCAGCTTCCCATTTTAACCACTGGCACAGTAATGTGAGAAACGAAGCTCACTCACTTCAATACTGTTAGTCCGAGACAAGATCTGAAGCAGTAGTATCGTTTATTACGCTCTTTGTAATCTTTCTCTATCTCTCTATACATATCTCTCGATTCCTCTCTCCTTTTCTTCCCCTCCCTCTGACACTCTCTCTCCCCACCTCCCTCCGTTTCTCTCCAACTGAATGTCTCTCCCCTCTTCGTCCCTCTCAACCTGAACATCTCTCTTTCGCTGGTCCTTCCCTTGGCCTCTGTCCCAGATATGGGCGTGTGAGGTGGTGGAGTGGGAGTAGAGAGGCTGGGGAGGGTGAATACAGGACAGATAGATGTGGGGTGGGTGGGAGGAGTGAGAAGATGTTGGAGAGACTTTTTAGCGGGGATGAGACTGAGGCAGCAGGAGCGGAGAGTGAGGTTGAGGGAGAGAGCGAAGAATGGAGGCAGGTTAAGCCACCGGATGGGTGTGTGTGTGTATGAGAAGGACAGAGAGGAATGTGAACGAGTGAAATTGAGAGAGCTGAGGAACAGAATGTGTGCAGAGAGGGAGAGGGAGAGAAATATGGAGAAAGAGAGACGGAGACGAAATGGGGCAGCCAGGTCGGAGTGGTGGGACCCAGAGTTGAAAGTACGGACAGAGGAGCTTAAACCCAAATCCAGAGCTCAGTCCCGGCGCGCCCCTCTTCCCTGAGGACCAGGACTTGGGGCTGAGTCTGTCTCTCTCCAGCTCAGCTTCTTCAACACAAAGACACACAACTACATCGTTGACTCTGGTGCTCGGCACTTTTTAATGAAGATTTTTATTGTTTTCGAACTGAAGTGATGGATACCGTCAGTGGAATGGTGCGTTTCTCACTGGCCGCTGAATTCCGAGGTACTTTGAAATGTGTCCCTGTAACACCCTCTACCACCAAGTGATAAGGTTGGGCAAACAAGCGCTGCCCTCACTCTGTTACCACAGCCACAGATGGCTTCATCGCTGGAAGACTGAACTGAAATGAGAAAAGCCTGTATGGATTGATTAATGATTGAATTTGTTTCATTCAAAAATTTGGGTAAAGGGATATTTCAGCACATTCTTCAGCTGCTGTCTGAACCTAGTCTGGGTCACGGCATAAATCACAGTGTTTGTGCAGCAACTAAGGAGATGCAGCATGAAGCCCAATTCCTGTACAAAGAGATGGAGATGCACAGAGAGATACCCAATAAAAAACATTCGATACCATATAGAATATAGCATTAACATTGACCATAACAGAATGAAATTGGCCGAGATCACAAACAGCAGAATGATGCATATCTTTCGAGTTTTTATTTCTGTGTCAGACCGGGCGTCCCCAGTGGTGTGAGCCTGGAGTCTCCTACGTGCTCTGCTGGTCACTAAAATGTGTCGAACAGTGAAAACATTGAGCAGCAGAATCGGGAGGAATGGGACACCCGGGGTTAGAATGTGATGGAGGAACTCGATTGTGACCCAAACACTGGAGAAATAAACAGCATTTGTTCCCTCACAAAACCAGGGGTCGTTCCTCAGCCAATACCGAACCGTGAGCATAAAATACCAGAAAATGCTCTTTAAGCAGCTCAGCACAGTCACTGCTCCCAGAACCACAGCAGCCATTTTCTCACTGCAATATTTACGCTTCAGCTTTTGGCAACAAATGGCCACAAACCGATCAAAGGCGAAAGTGACGGTGAACCAGACAGCGCAGTCAGTGGCTGCATAAAGCAGGACGGCGTGGATATTACACACGGGGAAGGATCTCAGGAAATAAAACAGTTCCATATAAACAATGGGAAGGTGTCTCAGTATCAGGTCGACGATAATGACCAGTAGATCCGCCACTGCCATGGCCCCCAGGTAACGTCTGACATAATCTTTATAAAGCAGTACGAAGATTGTCACAACGTTAACTGTGAGGAAGGAAAACAAACAAATTACACATCAGCCTGGAGGAGAAGTGACCAGTTTGACTGAAGAGCCAGTGAGATGTTCAAATGTGTCCTTGCATTCTGAGATGTATTAAAATAATTACAGCTGAAATAACAAATAAGAAGGACTGAATTACTGACAAAACGTGTCACAAAATACTATAAACCCCCCATCTCCAAACACACAGAGATACATCCGTAAGAACAGACAATTTCTAGAACATTCCCGCACACTCGATCACCCGAGAGCAGACACAGGCTACTTCTTTCCAGTTCCTCAGACTGAGGGTGGAAACGTTGTTGTCCTGAAGGATTCTCTCGCAGTTCCTTGAAGATGAAAGGAGTTGGGAACTTTCTGTCTTTTAGTCAAAATTGTGGTCAATCCTGTGTCGTGAAGAAATGTAAACGCAAGGGAAACGACACTTTTACCTGCCTGCGAGAATTCGGAACAGTGTCTTCTTCACCTTGGAACGGGATCTCTTCTCGCAGGTTCTTCCCTTTTGTTCAATTCACTGACGTCCGGCGTTCCCAAATAACGTCAGGGATAGGATTTTCTGGGAATGTTGGCGACAGAATGTTAGGTACAGAATGTTCCAGGGAATGTTGGGTATAGAATGTTGGGTACAAAATGTTCCAGTGAATGTCAGTTATAAAATGTTGGTACAAAATGTTCCAGGGAACGACTTGTCAGAAATAGATCTGTCACTAACAGTATCTGAAGGCGAAAGTGACACACAGTCCAGGTGGAGGGAAGTCTCAGACTCATATTGAACATACTGCCTACTGTGTTATGCGGCACTACCACCTGCAACGTTGAACATATTTCTAAAGGACTGAGCAAATGGGAACTGGGCATCCATGAGGCTCTGTGGGCTATTAGCAGCTGTAGCAGCAATAGCCTTCCCTCCAAGAAAAAGTCAGAAGTGGGCAGTTCACTAATGTTTCCTGGATGTTCAGCACGTTTCACACCTACACCTATACTGGAGCGGGCTATTCAGCCAACCAAGTGTTTTAAACAGCAACAGAATGAGGCCAATCAGCCATCGACACTGTTACTCAGCAATTGGAGCAGATCATTTAACCTCTCATACTTGTTACAAAGAAAATGTATTTAATTAATGGAGAGAGAGAGAGAACAGGACTTAGTGATACAGAGTGTAGTAGAGGGTTTAGTCTGACCTGTTCTGCGATGGGGAGTGCTGTTCCATCTTCCTGATGGTCTGCTCCCTGATGGTCCCAGTGTCTCCATTGCTCTCTGTCTACACGGGATATTTTGATGTGGTTGTTTGGTGATAGGGAGTAGTGAAGGGGAGGGTGATTTGAACGGTGTACCAAGGGCATGGCTTTTATACAAGAGACCATCATTTCTTTCTACTTGGAGGTCGGAAGGCGATGGGCATGTGGGCATGTCTGACTACTTCTGAATGAAGGGGCTGTGGATGCTGTCTGGACATTGGGTATTCACCAACATGATGCACTGTGCCTAGACACAGTGCATCATGAATGGAGTATGAGACAGAGGGTCCAATCAGAAGAATGAGTACTAAAGGCATTGCCAGATCAGCTGAAATGGTTAGGTATTTCACGTTTTCAACACACCACAAAGAACCATTAACGACAAGGAGATACCTGTTCAGCACAGTGCTCTGCTCAGCCCAAACTCGCAATCTGCTGAGGGCATAAAACTACCGACCACAGCAATACGTTGATCCATAAACCCGGACTAAACATCTGCCCAGCATCGGGAGTTAGGCAGACCACATCAGTGCTATGTATTCAGGCCACTCTGGGTGAAGCACTCTGGAAGAGTTTGAGTTGAATTTTATTTCATTTTTTCTAACCACCACTGGTTTTGATTCGCTTTTCCCAATTATAGTGATAATTGATTTTACAGTCCTGAAACGATTCCAATTACAGCATATGGGCAAGCTATCGACATATTCATCTCCTTCTGTTAATATCTCGGGCAGCATTCCAGGAAATGGACAAAAATGCTCTGAGACTGCAATGTCATTCTTTGAAGAAGGAAATAGATGGGAGATGTCCTAAAGATGGTGGCAGGGTCAGAATGTTTACCTCATTTTATTCTATTTTCGGAAGGGTTTTTCTTCCCAAACTTTTAAATCATCCAAGTGTCTACGATGGGAATGGAAGAGGTAGGTCCCAGGTGAGAGGCTGGCGAGGGGAGTCATGACCTCACAATTTCAAGCATAGTGCGGCCTGGACACTGGGTACAGTGTGGTCTGGAGACTCAGCCACGTGCGGCTTGGACTTTGACAGGGAATGGCCTGGAACCTGTGTCCAGTGCAGCCTGGAGACAGGGCCCAATGAACTCTGGATACTGGGTCCTGTGCGGCCTGTAGATTGGACGTGGTGCGATCTGGAGATTGCATCCAGTGCAGCCTGGAGACAGAGCCCAACACTGCCTCGAGACTGTGCCCAGTGCATGCTGGAGAATGGCTCCGCTGTAGTCTGGAGACTGGTCCTGGTGCAGCTTGGCGTCTGTGCGCACTGCAGTCTGGAGACTGCGCCCAGCATGGTCTGGAAACGTTGCCCAGAATAGTGTATAGCCTGGGCCCAGTGCAAGTCTGGAGACTCGGCCCAGTGCGGCCTACGTTCAGGGCCCAGGATATGGGTCTGGTGTGGTGTGGAGACTGGGTCCTGTGTGGCCAGGAGACTGAGACCAGCACAATCCGGAGACGGGGCCACGTGTGGCCTGCTCAGAGCAGTTTGGAGATTGACCCCGGTGAGGCCTGGAGACTGGACCAGGAGCAACCTGGAGATTGAGTCCAGGGCAGTCTGGATACTAGGCCCAATGCGACCTGGAGTCTGGGCACAGTGCGGTTTGGAGACGGCGCATGGTGCAGTCTGGAGAATGGGCGTGGTGCGGCCAGACGAGTGGGGAGCTTTCCTTGTGGAAACTGGGTTTTCTGCAGACAGCAGACAGGGCACGACGTGATCTGGAGAATGGGCTCAGTACAGCCTGGAGATTGCGCTCAAGTGCAGTCTGAAGAACTGGCCAGGTGTGGCCGGGAGACTGGGCCGAGTGCAGTCTGAACTCTGGGCCAAGTGTGGCCTGGAGACTGGGTCTGGTGCAGTCAGGAGACTTGACCCAGAGCGTTCTGGAGACTGGGCCCTGCTAAGTCCGTAGACTTGACTGGGTGACGTCTGGAGTCAGGGTCCGGCGCAGTCCGAAGAGTGGACCAGGTGTGGTCTGGAAAATGTGCCCGGTACAGCCTGGAGACTGGGCCGGATGCATTCTGTAGAATCGTCCTGGTGTGGCCTGGAAACTAATGGAGTCTGATTAGTCCTGGTGTGGCCTGGAAACTAATGGAGTCTGATTATTCGAGTGAGGATAGGATCAATAAAAGAAAGGAGTGGAAGTTTCTGTGTGCAATCTGAGGACATGAGGAATTGCTTAATGAATTTTCATCAGTATTCACAATGCAAAAGGGTAATTTTAATGAGAATGCAGAAATGAAGGCTACAAGATTAGCTGGGATGAGGATGAAAAAATTGAGGTTTTAGAAATTTTGGAATACCTGAAAATACATAAGACTCCGGGGCGAGTTGGAATGTATCCTCAGGTTCTGTGGGAAGCCGGGGAGAAGATTGCAGAGTCTTTGCCTTTTCCCTTTATGTCATTCTTATCGACAGGAGTAGTGCCAGAAGACTGGAGGATAGCAACGTTGTTCTCTTGTTTATGAAGGGCTGTCGGCTTAACCTTAATAAGTATAGACCATTGAGCTTAACGTCGGTTGTGGGTAAGGTATTTGATAACCGGTACAACATAGAGGATTTGTAATAATCTAGAAATGAATCATTTGTTTCGGGATTATCTGAACGGTTTTTTGAATGGTAGGTCATGCCTCACTAACCTTATTGAGTTCCGGAAATCGCTACAAAACAGATCAATGAAGGTAAAGCGGTTGATGTGGTGTATGTGGTATTCAGTCAGGCGTTTGGTAAGGTTCCATACGGTAGACTGTTGCAAAAACTACGGAGTTTCGGGATTGAAGGTTATTTCGCGGTTTGGATCAGAAATTGGCCAGCCGAAAGAAGCCAGAGAATGTTGGTTGATGGGAAGTGTTCATCCTGGAGCTCAGTTACCAGTGTTGTGCCACAAGGATTTGTTTTGGTGCAACCACTGTTTGTTAGGTTGGAACAGAATGATGGGTTCGTAAATTTGCAGATGACATTAAGATTTGCAAAGTTGTGGATGGTGCTAAAAGATGTTGTGGGTTAAAGAAGAACATAGTTAAGCTGCAGGGCTGGGCTGAGTAGTGGCAAATGGAGTTTAATGCGGAAAAGTGTGAGGTAGTTCACTTCAGAAGTAACTAACCGGATGCAAAGTACTGGGCTAATAGTAAATTGTTGGCAATGCAGATGAACAGAGATCTCAGGGTCCTGGTGCATAAATCCTTGGAAGTTGCCACCCAGGTTGATAGGTTTGTTAAGAAGACATAAGGTGTGTTGACGTTTATTAGAAGGGAGATTGTGTTTCGGAGCCATGGGACCATGCTTCTGCTGTAAGGTGCTAGTAAGGAAGCACCTGGAGTATTGCGTGAGGTTCTGGTCAACACATTACAGGAAGCATGCGGAAACTTTGGACGGGTTCAGAGGAGGTTTACTAGGGTGTTGCCTGGTATGGAGGGAAGGTCTTACGAATAAATTCTGAAGCCAGAGAATGTTGGTTGATGGGACGTGTTCATCCTGGAGCTCAGTTACCAGTGTTGTGCCACAAGGATTTGTTTTGGTGCAACCACTGTTTGTTAGGTTGGAATAGAATGATGGGTTCGTAAATTTGCAGATGACATTAAGATTTGCAAAGTTGTGGATGGTGCCGAAAGATGTTGTGGGTTAAAGAGGAACATAGTTAAGCTGCAGAGCTGGGCTGAGTAGTGGCAAATGGAGTTTAATGCGGAAAAGTGTGAGGTAGTTCACTTCAGAAGTAACTAACCGGATGCAAAGTACTGGGCTAATAGTAAAGTGTTGGCAATGCAGATGAACAGAGATCTCAGGGTCCAGGTGCATAAATCCTTGGAAGTTGCCACCCAGGTTGATAGGTTTGTTAAGAAGACATAAGGTGTGTTGACGTTTATTAGAAGGGAGATTGTGTTTCGGAGCCATGGGACCATGCTTCTGCTGTAAGGTGCAAGTAAGGAAGCACCTGGAGTATTGCGTGAGGTTCTGGTCAACACATTACAGGAAGCAAGCGGAAACTTTGGACGGGTTCAGAGGAGGTTTACTAGGGTGTTGCCTGGTATGGAGGGAAGGTCTTACGAATAAATTCTGAGGAACCTGAGGTTGTTTTCGTTGGAAAGAAGATTGCGAGATGAATTAATCGAAATGTATAAGATAATCAGAGGTTTAGATTTGGTGGCCATTGAAAGCCTTATTCCTCGGACAGTGAAGCCTGGAGACTGTGCAGAAAGTGAGGACTGTAGATACTGGAGTTCAGAGTCGAGACTGTTTTTGCTGGAAAAGCACAGTCCGTCAATCAGCATCAGAGGAACAGGGGAATCAGAATTTCAGACCAAAGCCCTTCGGATGGGCTTATGCCTGAAACGTCAATTCTCCTACTCCTCGGATGCTGCCTGCCCTGCTGTGCTTTTCCTGCCTGAAGACTGTGTCCATTGTGGCCTGGAGACCGGGCACCATGTGGTCTGCAGACTGTGCAGGTGTGATCTGGATATTGGGCCCAGTGCAGTCTGGTGGCACCGACTAGTGTACAAGGGTATGTAATTTCAGTCAGCTTTCCCCCATTTTTATTTTTCCACTGGACTTTCATTTATAAATCTTTCTATTTTATTCCAAATACTTATGAATCGGCACTCAGATTTCTTGTAGCTGAGATAGCGTCATGAGCAAAAACCTAACAAGAATTTCACTGCATTCATTAGCGTGCACGTGATAATAAAGCCAATTCTCGTCAAATGTGAGAGACTCACTGTCTTTCATGCCTTATCCAAACAAAGAAGTGCCTTCAGAAGTGGCGTGCGGCAACCAGCAGAGGGCGCTTTTACATCAATTCAAACACAAGAGGAAGAGAAAGAGAGAGAGAGTGAAGAAGAATAAGGAGGGCCATTTGATTGCCATTTCATTGGATTCACTCAAAAAACAACAGAATCCCAAATGCTCCGAGACGCAGATGTAAATTTACAAATATAAATACACTAAAGCACATATACAAGACAAAGACAAAAAAAACCACGCACAAACATACAAACACACTTACACCCCAATAAACACAGAGGTATATGCAGATATCTGGTCACTCAGTTGCCATTAAATGAGACCACGGCTGGTCTGATCTCGGCCTCAACGTTATTTCCTCTTGGGAAATAAGGCAGAACAAGTGACGGAGCTGTTAGACTGGGAGAACTTTGGGACGAGTGGCCATTATAGTATTAGTTTGAATATAGTTCTGGAAAAGGCTAGGGCTGGTCCACAAGTTAACCAAGACAACCAAGGCCAATTTTGATTGTATTATGCAGGAAACTTCAAAGCATTATTGTGGTCGACTGTTCAGAAGTGGCAGGACGGTAGCACAGTGGTTAGCACTGCTGCCTCACAGCGCTAGAGACGTGGGTTCAATTCCCGACTCAGGCGACTGACTGTGTGTAGTTTGCATATTCTCCGTGGGTTTGCTCCAGTGTCTTCCCACAGTCCAAAAATGTGCAGGTTCGGTGAATTGCCCGTAGTGTAAGGGGCGGGGTGGAATGTGTCTGGGTGCGTTTCGTGTCGGTGTAGACATTTTGGGCCGAAGGGCCTTTTCCCACTCTGTAAGTAATCTAATCTAAAAGGAAAAGCCAAGGTACTAGAGACCGGTAAGTCTGATGTTGGGGGTGGGCAACTGTTTATAGGAGATTCTGAGAGGCAGGATTTGTGTGCATTTGAAAAGGCAAGGACCAATTATATATAATCAGCATGGCTTTGTGTCCGGAAAAAAAAAACAAGCTAGACTGCATTTTTGAAGAGCTAACTGGGGGTGGGCAACTGTTTATAGGAGATTCTGAGAGGCAGGATTTGTGTGCATTTGAAAAGGCAAGGACCGATTATATATAATCAGCATGGCTTTGTGTCCGGAAAAAAAAACAAGCTAGACTGCATTTTTGAAGAGCTAACCAATAAGAAAGAAGAAGATAAAGCAGCACACGTTTTCTACGTGGACATTATTCAGCGCCAACAATACACCACATGGTAGACTGGTTAATAAGATTAGATCATATGGGATCAGGGAGAGCTAGCCATTTATATACAAAATTGGCTTGACAGTCAGAGATAGAGGGTGCTCGGAGAGATTTGTTGTTCCAACTGGTGGCATTTGCCAAGTGGTGTTACACAAGGATCAGGCTGCTGCTGTTCATTGTTTTGCAAATGATTTGCATGAGAATATAGGAACCGTGGATAGTAGGTTTGTCGACACAACCCCAAAATTGGTGTTATAATGGACAGTGAAGATGGCTGTCTAAGAGAACAATGCGATCTTCATCTACTGTGCCAGCGGGCCGAGGAATGGCAGATGGAGCTTCATGTAGATAATCTTGAGGTGCTGCGTTTTGTTAGATAAACCAGGGCTAGGTTTGCAGTCAACGGTAGGGTGCTGGGGTATGTTGTCGAACAGAGGTGCCCAGGGTTCAAGTACGTAGTTCCTTGAACATGGAGTTACAAGTAGTCAGGGCAATGGAGAAGGTGATAGGAATGCTAATCTCCATCGGATAGAGCATTGAATAAAGGAATTTGAACCTTATGTTGTGGCATATAAGAGAATGGCAAGGCTACATCTGGAGTACTGGGTACAAATCTTGTCGCTCTGCTACAGGAAGAATTTTATAACCTGGAAAGGGGGCAAAATGTTTTCGATGACCTGACGAAGACGGGAGATTTACATGGAGACGCTGAGATTTCATTCCCTTCGTGTAAGACGCTGGGGGGTGATTACTATCAGATTCAAAAACATCATGAGTGCCATGGATGGGACGTATAGCCAAATTCTTTTCCCTAGTATGGGGGTGCCCAAAACCAGAGAGGATACGTTCAAGGTGAGAGGGAAGAGATTTAAAAGCGATCTAAGTGGCCGCTGTTTCTCACAGAGAGTGGTCTGTATATGCAGAGAGTTGTCAGCGAAGTGGTATTGGGAGTACAATTACGACATTTAAAAGACAATTAGATGTGGACATGAAGAGGAAAGGCTTGGACGGGTATGTTCCACAAGAAGGAAAATAAAACTAGTTCAGTTTAGGAAAATTGGTATTAATGGATGAGATTAGTCGAAGGGTCTGTTTGCATATTGACTGATTCTTAGAGTCTATGACTCCATAATAACTCCTTCATTACTATTTCTTCACTGTACTTAATTCATTTCCAAGTCAAAAATCCTCTGTAAGTGCTTTCAATGATCTCACGCTCCGAACTT
>NW_025213381.1:29494-32610 GCF_004010195.1 Chiloscyllium plagiosum | reverse complement strand
AGTTGAAAACTTGCTATTTTTAGAATGACTGATGAAGAACAAAGAACATTTCAACACAGAAACAGATCCTTCGGCCCTCCTAGCCTGTGCTGATCCAGATCCTCGTATTTTCTAAACCTGACACCTATTTTCTAAGGGTCTGTATCCCTCTGCTCCCTGCCCATTCATGTTTCTGTCTAAGTACATCTTAGATAACGCTATCGTTCCTGCCCTACCACCTCCGCTGGCCCCAAGTTCCAGGCTGCATCTGCCCTATGTGTAAAGAACATCCCACATATATCTGCCCTAAACCTTTTCCCTCTTGTTTTCACCTCATGACCCCGAGTAATTGAGTTTCACAATCTGGGGAAAAAGCTTCTTGCTATCCACCCTAAGTATATCTGTCTTGATTATGTAGACCTCAGCCTTCGACTTTGTAATGAAAATAGTCCTAATCTACTCAATCTTTCTTCATAACCAGCACCGTCCAACCCAGGCAGCATCCTGGTGAACCTACTCTGTACCCTAATCAAAGCATCCACATCCTTTTGTTAATGTGTTGACCCGAAATATATGCAGTATTCTAAATGCGGCCAAACCAAAGTCCTATGCAACTGTAACATGCCCTGCTAGTGCTTGTACTCAACACCTGATCCAATGAAGGAAAGCATGCCATATGCCACCTTGACCACTTTACTTTGTTGACACCTTCAGGAAACAATGGACCCAAACACTCAGATCTCGCTGTAAGTCAATTTTCCCCTGGACATTTCTGTTTGCTATGCTGTTCACTCTTGAACTGGTTCTTTCAAAATGCATCACCTCGCATTTGCACAGATTGAACTCCATCTGCCATTCCTGTGCCCATCTCTCCAAAATATCTATATTCTGCTGTATTCGCTGACAGTCCCCTTCACTGTCTGCTACTCCAACAATCTTAGTGTCATCTGCAAACTTGTTCATCAGGCAACTGATACCTTCTTCCAAATCATTGATATATATATATCATAAACAGCAGTGGTCCCAGCAGAGATCGCTGTTGCACACCACTGGGCATAGGTCTCCATTTTGAGAAATCCCCTTCCACTATTACTCTCTGTCTCCTGTTGCCCAGCCAGTTCTCTATCCATCTAGATAGAACACCCTGGACCCCATGCGACTTCACCTTCTCCATCAGCCGACCATGTTGAACCTAATAAAACGCCTTTCTCAAGTCCCTCAGTACCTTCTGCAGCAGCTTCCCTACCACTGATATCAGGTTCGCCGGTCTACAATTACCTGGATTATCCCCGCTATCCTTCTTAAACTAGGGGACAATATTAGCAATTCGCCAATCCTTCGGTACCTCACCTCCTTGGTGAATACAGATGAAAAGTAATCGCTAAGAATCTCACCCATTGTCTCTGACTCCAGGCATAACTTTATTCCTTTGTCCTTTTGTGGGCCAAACATTTCTCTAGTTACCTTCGCTCCTTATATATGAAAATAATTCTTTGGGATTTTTCTCAACCCTGTTTGCTATCAATATCTCGTGACTACTTTTAGTCCTCTTAAATCGTCGATATTTACTGTGAAATGTAACTAGTGAAAAGAAAAAAAAACATTCGTTCGTGCGAGTGGGAACTCAGACCTTTGCAAAGTGTTTTGTGCCAAAAAAATTTGAAATCCGTCTCAGTTCAAATAGAAAGCAAGAGAAAAAACCGCTTGAAAAGAGTAATTTTCAGCCACTGTCCCCCTAAAGTACTACTGAGGTAGAAAGAGTGAGGGTTTGTAACCAGGGCACAACAGTAACTATGGGTGGTTTGAACATGCAAATTGGCTCAATTAATCAACTTGACATTGATATTCTTGAATAAATATCTATAGACTGTATGAGAGATTATTTCTGAGAGCAGGATGTCATGGAAACAACCAGAGAATGGGGCGGCACAGTGGCTCAGTAGTTAGCACAACACCAGGGTCCCAGATTCGATTCCAGCCTCGGGGAACTGTCTGCGTGTAGTTTGCACATTGTCCCCCTGTCTGCGTGGGTATCCTCCCACAGTCCAAAGAAGTGCAGGTCAGGTGAATTGGCTATGCTAAATTGCTCATAGAGTTAGGTACATTACTCAGAGGGAAATGGGACTTGGTGGGTTACTCTTCGGAGAGTCGGTGTGGACTTGGGCCGAAGGGCCTGTTTCCATACTGTAGGGCATCTAATCAAATTTAGATTTGATATTATGTAACAAGGAAGGATTGGTGGATGAGCTTGGCCTTGGAAAGAGTAACCACAACATGCTGGAGTTTCACATTCAGATTGAAAGAGTGAAGACTGAGTCATACATGAGAGTTTTATTGTGAGTCAATGATAATTATATGGCCTAAGGAAGGATTTGGCTATGGTGGTCTGGGGGGAGAAAAAAACAGTCAAAGGCAGGACAGCTGAAGAAATTTGGCAAACAATTTGGGAGATACTAAAGACCGAAGAGGAATTTCATTTCGGAGAAAAATCATCCATATCTTGATAAGGAAGTCAAGGATAACATGAAGGCAAATCCCAGTGCATGTCATCCTGCACATGTTAGCCACACTGTGGAGGATTGCGCTAGTCATTGGCCTCGTGGTGTTATCACTGAACTCTTATATGGTAAACCCAGATAATGTTCGAGTGACCTGGGTTCAAGTCCTGCCACAGCAAGTGGCGGAGCTTAATTTCAAATCATGAATTAAGAGACTGATGGTGGTTATGAATCGATTGCCAAGCAAAACTCACCTGGTTCACTAATGTCCTTTAGGGAAGGAAACTGCCATTCTACCATAGATTCACAACTTTCAGGCTGAAGACGTTTCTCCTTATCTCCGTTCTAAAGATTTTCTCTTGACCCTCAGGCTATGTCCTTGAGTCCTTTCTCTCCTAGCCGTGGAAGCATCTTCCCAACATCTACTCTGACAAGTCAACCAGTATTCTGTATGCTTCAACTAGATCCACCTTCATCCTTATAAACTCCAGCGAGTATAGATCCAGAGATCTCATATATTAAGCTTTTCATTCCATTCTTATGAAGCCCCTCTGAACATGCTCTGGGCGGTACATCCTTCCTGAGCTAAGGGCCCGAAAATGGTACACAATACACCAAATGTGGTCTGACCAGAGTCTT
>NW_025213381.1:22555-28620 GCF_004010195.1 Chiloscyllium plagiosum | reverse complement strand
CTTATCTTACTCAGCACCCTCCTGTGAGGTACCTTGTCAACGTCCTTCTTGAAGTGCAGATAGATAACATCCATTAGCTCTTCTTGGTCTAACTTGCTTGTTACATCCTCAAACAATTCTAACAGATTCATTACCACGATCTCCCCTTGACGAAACCATACTGACCTCGCCATACTTTACCTTGCATGGCAACTATTCAGAAATTCCATCCTTCACAATGGATTCCAGGAACTTACGCACGACCGGGGTTAGGCTGATCAGTTTGTAATTTTCTATCTTTTGCCTT
The DNA here is from genome assembly GCF_004010195.1 of Chiloscyllium plagiosum. Lineage (NCBI taxonomy): Eukaryota > Metazoa > Chordata > Chondrichthyes > Orectolobiformes > Hemiscylliidae > Chiloscyllium > Chiloscyllium plagiosum. The sequence continues at coordinate 28,334 of NW_025213381.1, read as the reverse complement.
TTTCCCTTTTTAAGCAGGGTGTCAGTGAGATCCAAGATGGCGGCGACCCAGTCGGTATGGGTCTGCACAGCTCTGCCCAAGACTCAGTCAAAGTGGGGTACCCACCCTCACCTCACCTGTTAAATTGTTTAAAATAGTTTTTATCCAGCAGCCTTGGCCATTCTACATCAAACTTTAGAATTTGACGCTTTTTAAAATGACCAAAGGCAAAGGCTCTCGCAGTTCCCAACAGGCAGGGACCCCTCTCCCACCCCCCACCCCCACCTGGCAGCAAGGCAGAAGTCTGCGGCCGCCCCGCGGGACTCACCTGCAGGGGCGAGCCTGATCTCGGAGCTTGTAACACTCCGAGAGAAGATTGATGCTTCCATTGAAGAGACCCAGTCCAGGTGGGAGTCAATCTCGGTCATGCTGCACAAACATAACGGAGAGATCGAGAAACTCAGGCAGTGTGTCAGAGATGCAGAGCAATGGACCACAGCCTCCGAGATCACTGCTGAGTTATCCATGGGTCAGGCCTGGGTTCTGGGACATCGAGTCCCGACCTTAGAGGAACATATTGACAACCCCAAAAATCGAGGTCATCGGGAATATATTCGGTTGCTGGGCCTTCCAGAACGGGAGGAGGAAGCCCAGCGTTTTGCTTTCCTGAAGCAATGGCTCCCATAGCTGCTGAAACTGGAGTCGGAGCTGGGCCAGGGGCGGGTTGAACGGGAACAACGGGTTGCTGTGCGCCAGCCCGGGTTGGACCAGCGCCCCCGCCCAGTCCTAGTTCAACTTCAACATTACAGGGAAAACATATGCTGCTCGTGTCCCCCAGAGTGTTGGGAAAGGATCCCCATGTCATGATATACAAGTGCTCCAGAATAATGTGGTCCGAAAGAGGAAGGCATTTGATGAGGCGAAGATGGCGTGTGGGGGTGGGGTAGGGGTTAGCTCCCACCCTTTTCACGTCTGTCTCATAAGATATTGGAATTTATTTACTCTACTTTGTAATGCCTGAGCCGAGGGCATGGTTCTGGCTGGGAGATGTTATGGCGAGATTATTGGAAGCTGGTAGTGCCCCTTGTGAACAAGGGGGAAAGTCTCCTTTTAAATATGTTTTATGCAATTTGTTTTTCGGAGTAGTTCTCAACTGTTTTGATTTCGCTGTTTTAAAGAATGTTTTATGTGTAAATCATTTTTGTTTTTTATTCAATGTCTTTTGGGTGGGGTCCTCCATCCTTGGGGGTCTCGGGCTTGCTTGGACGATCATGGCTAGTCATTCGTTTAGGTGGTGCACCTGGAATGTCAAGGAGAGCCACTCAGCAATCAAAAGGAAAAAGATATTATCAAGTCTTAAAAAACAAAGGTTGGATGCAGCCTTTCTACAGGAGACACATTTACTTGATAAGGAGAATTCGAGGCTGAAATAGGGTTGATTTGGCCAGGTGATCTTTTAATCTTTCAGCTCAAAAAGTAGAGGAGTAGCCATTCTTATCCAGACGAATCTTCCCTTCTAAATGCTAAGCCAATAAAAGATGAGTCTGTATGGTATACAATAATTAAAACCCTAACATATGGAGAGGAATATGGGATTTTGAATCTCTATTGCCCCCCCAGCGCACCCTTTTAAGTTTGTGTTGGAAGCGTTCTCCAAGTTGATGGCTCTCAGGGTGCACCACACAATTATAGGGAGAGATTGTAATTGTATCGTCAACCCAGGGCTGGACAGAATATCTAAGATCTCTGCGGGCATATCTATGAGACCTAGGCAGTTGGTGGATCTGAGTAGGGAGTTGAGGCTGGTAGATATGTGGAGGTGTTCACCCTGAGGGTAAATACTTTACTTTTTATTCTAATCCACACAAATTCCATACCAGAATCGATATGCATCTGTTCCCTCAATACTTTTGAACTCAATTTTGTTTTGTGAAGTAGGTAATATAACTATTTCCGACCATGCCGCAGTATATATGGAGGTTAAGACTAGTAATGATGAGCTAGCTTCCCGATATTGGCGTATGGACCCTTTCCCATTGAAGGGTAGTAAGTTCATAAAATATTTCTGGCAGGAATTTAAAACCTTTTGGGATATCAACTCCAACACGGCTAGTAAGCCTTCGGTGATGTGGGAAACTGGTAAGGCCTTGGTTATCTCATATTCTGTGACCCGGAAAAGACAAAAAGGGAGAACAACTGGGTCTGCTCGAAGCTCCCTGAAGACGGCTGAGGCAGCATATGCGGATAGACTCTCCATTACTAAACTACAGTGGATCACAGCGCTTGGAGCAACTTTGAATCCCACACTTATTCAAAACGCAAAGAGGGAGCTATTACTTGTGAAGCAGAGATTATTTGAATATGGCGACAAGCCTGGCAGGTATCTAGCATACCTTGCCAGAAAGAAAAAGACTCCCCAAGCCATTACGTCTTCAGAAAGAGTGCTGGTACCCTGACTTGTGATCGTAAAAAGATCAATGCAACCTTTAGAATGCTGTATTTCGAATTTTATAGGCCACAGGGCTGTGAGGATAGAACAAGGAAGATAGAGTCTTTATTTAAAAAGAAAATCTTGCCCTCCCGGGCCTAACCTGGTAGCAGGTGTTGTTCTTGAATGCCCCCCTAGCAACCTAAGAAATACAGGAGGCAGTGAGGCAGCTCGAGAGTGGCACAGCGCCCGCACCAGATGGAGTCCAGACTGAGTTCTATAAAGAATTGATTGGGGAATTAGTCGGGTCACTTATATATATGTATAATTATTCACATGGTCAGGGCTGCCTCTCGCCTTCTCTGAGAGAAGCAAATATTTGTCTCATTCTTATCAAGAAAAAGACCCCAGATAATTGCTCTTCATTTCGACCTGTATCCTTGCTGAATGTGGATTTTAAATTCTCTCAAAAGTGTTGTCATTAAGACTGGAGCGCGTTTTGCCATTCATTATTAAAGAAGGCCAGATGGGGTTTATAAAGGGTCGCAGATCATCTAATAACATTAGAAGAGTCTTAAATATGGTACTAGCCTGCCAGCAGGGAGCGATACCGGGATTAGTTGTCTCCCTCGAGGCAGGGAAGGCATTCGATTGGGTAGAATGGCCATATCTCGTTTATATGCTGGACCGGTTTGGTGTTGGAGACGTCTTTACTAAATGGGTTACAGTATTATATAATGATCCCAAGCAGCGGTGATCACCAACAGTTTAAGTTCAGATAGCTTTCGCGTTGTCAGAGATTTTCATCAGGAATGCCCTCTCTCACCATTATTATTTACGCTAGTGATTGAGCCGTTGGCGGAATCTGTACGAGCTGACCTTAATATAATAACTCCGGAGGTTGGCTCGGGTAAGCACAAAAAATTACTCTCTATGCAGTTGATGTCCTCCTTTTCTTAAGTTCTCCATTGACATCTGTGCCCCGCTTAATTCAAGTGGTTACATTCTTTGGCATGTTCTCAGGTTACAAAATCAATTTGTGAAATCGGAGGCCATGCTGCTGGGAGGTCTTGCCAGTATATCCAATTTTCTGGATGAATCCCATTTTGCTTTCGGTTGTCACTGGGAGTTTTTCTTTACTTTTTAATACTCAGGCATTTGGTCAGCTATATAAAGTCAATTATACACATTTATTGGCGAAATCATGATAGGACCTTCAACGCTGGGAATATCTCCCAATATCCTGCTAGGTAGAATAGCTTTGTTCAGCATGAATATCCTACCTCTCCTTTAATATACTATGAGAATGCTCCCCTGGATGCTGCTGAGACAGGCGCTGCATAAGGTTTATGGTTGACCCGGCTCCTTTATTTGGATTCATAGACGGCCCCTTATTAAATTAGAAAAGCTACAGCTTCCACAAGTAAGGGGTGGGCTGGATTTTCCATAATTCAGGAGGTACCAATTGAGCTCTCTATTATTCTACGTAGCTGATTGGGTCTCTTGTGACCCACAATCAATCTGGTTAGATATTGAGGCCTCCCACGCAAAATATCCCCTCATCAATCTACTATTTACGGACAAGGTGAGAGTTATTACGTAACATTGTAAAAGTCCTATTGTATTAAATACAATCAAAGCCGGGACGGTAATGCGACAGGATGAGGGTAACCTACAAAAATACTCCCCCTATATCCCTATAGTGGGAATATTGGGATTCCAGCCAGGGCTGAATGATGCTGTATTCAGAACTTGGGAGTTCAGAGGTGTTTGGGAGACTTGTCCGATGGGGATGTCATGATGTCCTTCAAACAGCTGCGTCAGAAGTTTCGGCTGCTTAGCAAAGATCTTTTTCGATATTTTCAAATGGTAGACTTTATACAAAAAAGACCATGTTGATAAATTGACCCTTATAAATTGGATAGGGGAACGAGAGTGCTTCGGACGATGGGTCCGCCCGTGGTCAGTAGTCTCTACCATAAATTATTTAATAAGGCATCAATTGACATGGAACGGTTATATAAAACCCAGAGTCAAGAATTGGGGAGGATATCTCCTTAGAGATGTGGGAAGACGTCTGGGAAAACGTCAAGAAGACGTCTATCTGTAACAGAACTCAGGCTATCCAATTCAAGATACTTCATTGGGCTCACATGGCACCTGAGTGACTTGCAAAGTTCAGGACAGGGGCATCTCCAATGTGCCCTACATGCAAAACAGAAGTTAGTATTCTCACGCATTGTCTGTGGACATGCCGTAAGATCTGCATTTATTGGGACAAAGTAGTGAATACCTTGGCAAAGATTTTGTGTACTGAGATTTGGTGGGACCCAGTGCCTCTACTTTTGGGCTCCCCAAATTTCCCTTCTTTGGATGTATACGGGAGGAAATTATTCATTATCCTTTTCTTTTGTCCGGGCAAAAACATTTTAGTTAATTGGATATTCGAAGGTCCCCCAGGACTTTCAAATTGGCACAGGATAGTCATAGAATATATCCCCTTTGACTTCCTTACGAATATGGTACACCAAAAGACGCAATTATTTTATAGAACATGGCAGCCATTTTTGAACTACATTGACACAGATATATCAGCCACATTTTTCAGGGCCTTTGCTTAGCCGTGGGGATGGTTCTGGCTGGTTCGGGGGCTCCTGGGTGGAAGAATCCTGTATCAATATGGGTTCTGTTATGACTTAATATAATTTTTAAAACACATGTATCTAGTTATTTATTTACTTATTTATTTTCTTTTCTCATTTTGCTTAGTTTTAGTAATGTAGGATAACCTATTTTATGGTTTCCTAGTTTGGAGAATAGATTAGTAGTTTGTTTTTAAATTCTATATTCGGGTTGTTACTATATTGTAAAGCAGAATACACTAGTTTGTACTATTTTTGTAATTTTGCAAAAAAATTCGAAAATCTTCTTTTTATTAAAAACAAACAGGGTGTCACGTTCGTAATCTTCCCGTCTTCTTGGACCCTCCCTGATTCCAAAGATTTCTGGAAGATCACCATTAATGTCTCCATCTAGCTTATTGTCCCATTTAGTTTTTCGAGCAACTTCTCCTAATCAGCTCTGCCTCCTCACTCTCTTGAATTTTTCGGATATTATTCATGTCTTCCACCGTGAAATCTGACTTGAAGTAATTATTCAGTTTCTCATCTATTATTTGTTCCACGCTACTATCAATCCAGCGTCATTTTCCAGTGCCCAAGTATCCACTTCTGCTTCCCGTTTTTGACCTTAATATATCTAAAGAGACTCTTACGGTCATCCTTTCTATCACTGGATAGCTTAACTTCATATTTAATCTTCCCCCTCGTTATTTCTTATTTTGTTGCCCTCTGTTCCTCTTTGTAAGCTTCC
>NW_025213381.1:12635-19334 GCF_004010195.1 Chiloscyllium plagiosum | reverse complement strand
TTGGAGTACTGTGTGGAGTTCTGGTCGCCTCACTTTAGGAAAGATGTGGAAGCTTTGGAGAGGGTGCAGAGAAGATTTACCAGGATGTTGCCTGGAATGGAGAGGAAGTCGTACGAGGATAGGTTGAGAGTTCTAGGCCTTTTCTCGTTGGAACGGCGAAGGATGAGGGGTGACTTGATAGAGGTTTATAAGATGATCAGAGGAATAGATAGAGTAGACAGTCAGAAACTTTTTGGATATGGAGCTGAATTCTGCTTTTATACTCCGCCCCTCCGTATGTATTGTTCATATGGCTTGGACATCATTAACCTTTGACTATTTTTTGGCACCTTGCCCTGCAATATTTCCATTTTACGTGGGCCTGCAGCTTATTGTTTACAACATTCACTGCAATAGTCAGAGATAAAAGAACTTTTTAATCTGCAGGATGGACACAGACTCATTCATTAATTTTGTTTGAAAGAGCTAGAGCAATAATGGTAAAGATTGAATTAAATTCTGGATTATAAAAACACTATGGAAGATCAATTCACGTTCTCATTTCTACGTTAAATTGGATGCTAATTAAAAGAACAAATACCCACCATTCTGAATATTGTTTAAAACGTGATGTCATGTTGAAATAATGCATTAAGGAAGACCATGCATCAATTTTCTTTTGAATATTGCGAGGACATTGTTCAAACGAACAGTGTTCTTGTCTTTTGCTCCTTATTCTTTCAACTGATCTGCCCGTGTAATTTGAGGTGAGATCAGAGTGACTTCCCTTTCAATCGAAGCAGGACTTGACTGAGGGTGGAATCTAGGACCCTGAGCAAAACTGTTATTACTGGGAATTAGAGAACATTCTGCACTGGGAATGGGAGCAATAGAAAAATCAGTCTCTGCAAGGTATCTTCAAAACTGCATGGCATCCTGACTAGGGACTAATTTTCCTGTTCCTTCAGAAGTATTTGTTAAAAATCTTGGAATGCCCCTACAAACAGCTCTATCTGGATCTGCATCACTTTGGATTGAGGAGTAAAAACAGGGCAACTCTGTGTCGCTTATTCTAGAGTCATTGGGGATGACAAAAAACTCTGCCCTGGCTAGTGCCTTCCAAAACCCTGGATGAATATGTCCTGTTAAAAATACAAAGATATTTTATGTTTTCATCGTTGTATGTAAACTCTCGGAAAAGTAAGACCTTGCTGGATGAGTATGATGCCAGTGACATCAGGAGCATGATAAGACATTGATAACAATTGGGATCAGTACTTCAATCAGTTACTTTCAGAGGTTTGATCATGACCACCGAGTTCAACATTTTCATAATGCACTATGACAGTGACAATAAATTATCTGTATTTGGGGAGCTGTCAGGCACATTTTTTTTCTTTTTTCATTCAAAAACCATAAAAGAATTCTTGAGCGTCAACAGAAATGGCAGCTTCACTGTTCCCTTTCAGAACAGACAAGTATCCACTGTCCAAAAGAGTAACTAAATTGTAAGTGCAGGAAAACATTTGCAGGTTCTGAGCAGAGAGAAACACAATTAACTTTTTGAGTCCAATTTGAGATTTTCAGAAGAGGATCATATCAGACTCAATATGCTGCCTCTGTATCTACCTCCATATCCTGACTCATCTGTGGTGTTTTGTCACTGTTTACTGTTTAGAACATAGAACATAGAACAGTACAGCACAGCACAGGCCCTTCAGCCTACGATGTTGTGCTGACTATTGATCCTCATGTGAGGTGCACCTAATGTATGAACTCTCAAATGTCTGTGACTATATGCATGTCCAGCAGTCTCTTAAATATCCCCAATAACCTCGCTTCCACAACTGCTGCTGGCAACGCATTCCATGCTCTCACATCTCTCTGCGTAAAGAACCCGCCTCTGACATCCGCTCTACACTTTCTGCCAAACAGCTTAAAACTATGACCCCTCATGTTGACAATTTCTGCCCTGGGAAAAGGTTTCTGGCTATTAACTCTATCTGTGACTCTCATTATCTTGTACACTTCAAGTAGGTCCCCTCTCTTCCTTATTTTTTCCAACGAATAAAGTCCGAGCTCAGTCAACCTCTCTTCGTAAGATAAGCCCTCCATTCCAGGCAGCATCCTGGTAAACCTCCTCTGAACCCTCTCCAAAGCATCCACATTTTTCCTATAATAGGGCGACCAGAAGTGGACACAGTATTCCAAGTGAGGTCTGACCAACGTTTTATAGAGCTGCAACGAGATCTCACGGTTCTTAAACTCAATCCCCCTGTTAATGAAAGTCAAAGCACCGTATGCTTTCTTAACAGCCCTGTCCACCTGGGTGGAAATTTTAAGGGATATATGTACCTGCACACCATGATCCCGCTGTTCCTCCATACTGCCAAGAATCCTGCCTTTAATCCTGTACTCAACTTTCAAGTTCGACCTTCAAAATTCTTCACCTCACATTTATCCAGCTTGAATTCCATCTACCAACTTTCAGCCCATGTCTGCATCTTGGCAATGTCACGCTGCAGCCTACAACAGGCCTGTAGACTGTCAACGACACCTCCAACCTTTGTGTCATCTGAATACTTGCTAAACCATTCTTCAATCTCCTCATCCAAGTCATTAATATAAAATTACAAAGAGAGAGGCCCAAATACAGAGCCCTGTGTAACACCACTCACCACTGACCTCCAGGCAGAATATTTTCCTCCCACTACTACTCGCTGTCTTCTGTCGACCAACCAATTCTGTATCCAGACAGTTACATTTTCCTTTATCCCATTCCTCCTGACCTTTTGAACGAGCCTACCATGGGGAACCTTATCAAATGCCTTACTGAAGTCCAGATACACAACATCCACCGCTCGATCCTCATCAACGTATCTCGTAACATCCTCAAAGAACACAATAAGATTTGTGAGGCATGACCTGCCCCTCACAAAGCCGTGCTGACTGTCTTTAATCAAGCCATGCTCTTCCAGATGGTCATAAATCCTATCCCTCAGAATCCTTTCTAACACCTTGAAGATGACAGACGTGAGACTGACTGGTCTAATTTCCGGGGATTTCCCTATTTCCTTTCTTGAAGAGAGGAATTACATTTGTCTCCCTCCAGTCCTCAGGTACGACTCCACTGGAGAGCGAGGATGCAAAGATCTTCGCAAGCGGCGAAGCAATCAGATTTCTCGCTTCCGAAAGCAGTCGAGGACAAATCTGGTCTGGCCCTGGTGACTTGTTAATATTAATGTTTGTCAAAATTTTCAACAATCAGCTTCCTCAATCTATCTGTTGCAGTATGCTAACCTGCTCCTCAACGGTTTCATTGACTACAAGGTCCTTTTCTTTCGTAAAGACAGAAGCAAAAAACTCACCTCCTCAGACTCTATACACAAGTTCCCTGTGCTATCCCTGATCGACTCTACTCTTTATTTGATCATTCCCTTATTCCTCACATAGGTGCAAAATGCCTTTAGATTCTCCATAATCCTTCCTGCCAAGCCTTTTTCCTGCCCTCTCCGGGCTCTCCTCAGACCATTCTTGAGCTCCTTCCTCGCCTGCCTGTAATCGTCTCGAGCTGAGCAAGACCCTTGCTTCCTCCACCTTACATAAGCTGCTTCTTTCTTTTGACGAGAAGCTCCTCCGCTCTCGACATCCAAGGTTCCTTTACCTTACCCCTTCTTGCCTGTCTCAGAGGAACACATTTATGCATCACTCGCAACACCTGTTCCTTAAACCGTCTCCACATGTCTATAGTGCCCTTTCCATGGAACAATTGCTCCCAGTCCATGCTTCGCAACGCAGTCTGATAGTATAATAGTTTCATTTTCCCCAACTAAATATCCTCCCATTGTGCTTGCTTCTCTCCTTCTCCATAGCTATGTAGAATGTGAAGCAGTTGTGGTCACTATCACCAAAATTCTCTCCCACCACAAGATCTGACACCTGCCCCAGCTCATTGCCGAGCACCAAAATCAAAATGGCCTCTCCCCTCGTCGGCCTGTGAACATACTGAGTTAGGAAATCATCCTGACCACACCTTTAAAAAACCGCTCCTTCCAAACCATCTGCTGGAAGAAGGTTCCAATCAATATTGGGAAAGTTAGTCACCCATTACAACTTCCCTATTCCATTCACACTTTTCCAAAATCTGCCAACTTATGCTTTCTTCAATCTCCCTGCTTCTATTGGGGGGCCTGTAATTAACCGCTCATGAGGTGATTGCTGCTTTAATGTTCCTAATTTCCACACATGCTGACTCAGTAGGCGCACCCTCCTCGACAATGGTAACTTCTGTAGCTGTGATACCCTCTCTGACGAGCAGTGCTACACGCCCTCCTCTTTTTACCTCCTCCCTATTATTTTTAAAAGTTATAATCCCTGGAACATCCAGCAACCATTCGTGCCCATGAGAAACCCATGTCTCTGTTATGGCCACAACATCATAGCGCTAAGCTCATCACGTTTATTCACATTTTCCCCAGTATTACCTAGGCACAGTGACTCCGTTTTGCGGAGGGGGCGGGGAGGGGGGCATGGTGTCTCAGTGGTTAGCACGGCTGTGTCACAGTACCATGGAAGCACGGCTGTCTCATAGTAGCAGGGACCCAGTTTGCTTCTGCCCTCAGGACTTTTTGTATTGAATTTTCACATTGTCCCCGGGTCTGCAAGTGTTTCCTCCAGGTGCTCTAGGGTCCTCCCACAGTCCCACCAATCATGTGCAGCTAGGTGTAATAGTTATGTGAGATGCAGGGGTAGATTAGTAGTCGGGTTAGCCATGGGAAATGCAGGAGTAGGGCATGAGGTGGGTCTGGGAGCAATGCTTTTCAGATTGTCAGTGTGGATTCGAAGGGCCTCTGTCCCATAAAATAAGGAAAAATATGTTATATCAAACAATGGAAGATACTGGAGCCTGAACCAAAAAGAAACAGAGTGCAGGGGAAATGGAGCAGGTTTGGCAGCCTGTGTCGAGAGAGAAACAAAGTTAACATTTTAAGTCCACTGACCATGTATCAGATCCGAAAGCAGCTGGGAATTAATGTAATGTGTGTTGGTGAGGTGAGATAAATATACGGGGAAATAAAGAGATAGAATACACAAACAAAGGGATTATTGATAGTCAGCTGGGATGGAAATAAAATGTGGCATTATTTTAATTTATTTTTCACCTCCTCCCATATTCCTGAGTTTCATGCATGTGTGGGCACATATGCACGTCCCTTTTTGAAGTGAGTTCTGTCCCCTCGATCTCTTTCCTCAGCGTGGCCATCTTTTTCCTTTATGAATGGGACATGTTTGATGTTGGCTGCGCCAGAGTTTATTTCTCTTTCCTATTTGCTCTTGATAAGCTATTGGGGAACTGCCTTTCTGAACCATTGTACTTCGATGTGCTGTCGGTTGCCAGTTCTCAGGTCTATCTGGTTTCACTTCTTTGAGATCTTGTCGTGAATGGTTGACTTGGCCACTTCAAAGGGTATTTGAAAATCTACCTTTGCTGAGGGTCTGGAGTAACATGTAGGTCAAACCAGTGACGGTAGCAAGTTTCCTTCCCTGAGGGACACTAGTGAGCCAGGGGTTTTTAGTTTTAACAATCATCAATCTTTCATTAGATTGTTATATCCAAATAATTTATTGAATTCAAATTCTACCATCCGCTATAGGGAGATTGAAGGTACCTGGGTCCCTGGATTTATTGTCTGGAGAAAATAACAGGAGACCATCACCTCCCCAACAATTCCATCAGAAATAGCAGTGTTGCTATTATCATGACAGATAAAGAAAATTGTGCAGTTACATTGTCAAATACTTCCGTGGAGAACAAAGCTGTCAATATTTCAGGTGACAGCGACTATGCAGAAATCCTATGGATTTTCAGCCCAGAATCGAAACTGAAGCGAAATGCATTTTTAACATTGAGTGGATGTGCCTGTCTACAGCGTTTTGACTTGTACCTATCGTGGAAAGTCAGTGGAGGTTCTGTAGATGATATTCTCGGATTTGTGGTGTCAGCTGCTGCGATCATTCAGGGAGATTCGAGTGTCTAGTGTTCCCAATCTGGACAAGGTGTGGGCACTGCATTTATAGAGTGTCTGGGTCTACAGGGAGGAGCAGGACACTGCACTATCTTTTCTGAAATTTCTACAAATATTTCTCAATGACATACTTTTCCAGATGCAATGTGTGAAGCCAGTTTATTTCAACAATGTGGAGATCACAGAGCTGTGAACCTCCTTCAGCATATCCAATAGTCTCACACCAGGGAGAGGACTGTACTCACAATCTCCAACAATGGTTTTGCTCTGGAACATTCCAGGCAGGAGTGGGTGACATACCCATTATGCCAGAGAGCCATCCTCTCGTGTATTCATGAGGTGACAGAGGCTATCTCTGTCTGGCGAGGTAAATATGTTGGGTCTGTCTCCACCGAGGAAACAACAGAAAATCCTCCTGAAATATTAAGGAGCAGAGTGACTGGGGGAAATGAGGAACTGCAAGAAATTAGAATTATTAAAGTGGAAATACTGGGGAAAAAACTCATTGTATTGAAGTTTCTGGACCAGATGAGTGATGAATTGAGAGGGTCACAGATTTAGGGCTGGAGAGCTGAGTTTGCTGGATAGATCTGTCCGGAGCAGGAACGGTCACAATGGGCCAGTGGCTTCCTTCTGTACTGTCAATTCCATAACTCTATGAGGGAGGTCAAAGTTGGTCAAAGCGCTTTATATT
>NW_025213381.1:4870-12189 GCF_004010195.1 Chiloscyllium plagiosum | reverse complement strand
CAGAGAGAGAAAGAGAGAGAGAGAGAGAGAGAGAGAGAGAGAGACAGAGAGAGAGAGAGATGACCAATATATTATCAACTGATTGATAAATTGATGTCAGTTATGAGGAAAATATTAGATTTTTTGTCATTAATAACAACTAGATCTTTGGGGAATAATGATATGATTTGCAGAGTCAGCCTAGATTCAGGGAAGGGAAAATCGTTTTTGATAAACTATTAGGAGTTTTTGGAGGATGTAGATTGTGACATCGACAAATGAGAACCAATGGGAATGGTGTATTTGAATTTTCAGAAGGCATTTGAATGGTGAGCGAAGAACATTAGAGTCCTTCTGTAAGGGGTGAATATACTAATTGGATTGAGAATTGGGTATTGGGGAGAATACAGAGACTAAGGTCCTGTTCTGAACTGAAGGTCATTGTTCATAGGGTATCAAATGTATCAGTTCTTGGAACACAGCTGTTCACAAGGCATAAAGTAATTCGAATGTGAGCAACAAGTGCAATCATTTCCTTTTTATATTGGTGAGAAGATGAGCGGTTGGGAACTGCAGTTGTTAAAAGGCAAGTAATCAGGACAGTGAATGGTATGTTGTCATTCATTACAAAATTATTCAAGTAAAGAAGTAAAGACATCTTCCTGCAGTTGTAAAGTGTTGCTGGGACAGTATTTGGGGCACAGTTGGCAGATTTTCTCTCCTTTGGACGGAACGATTTTGTTGCGATCGAGAGTGCAAAGGAGTTTCACGAGACTAATTTCTGGATGAGAAAGAGAGTATAAAGGAAATGAGTGTTTAATCTGTAGCACTGCAAGAGAATAGCAGGTGATTACATTTAAACTTGAGGATTATGGACACTCATTATGTCAAGAAAAATTGAGAAAATTTGAATTTTCCACATGATACATTTTTCCTAATATTTCACGTACCTGTGTCGAATCTCCATTTGGTTGAAATGGAGTATTATGCTCTAAATAAACGCTCAGCTTCTCAGTGTGCAGTTGTGTGCGCCCCTGCACTGTTCATAAGTCCGTCAGTAGGCACAATGCCTTATTCCTGAAAGAATTAGCCATTCCCACCAGCTTCTGACATCCACAGGAACGCCAGTCTGTCTTCTCAGAGATAGAAGGTATTTTCTTGCGACTTTGCACAAAACATCCATTTTCCATCCTCACCTTCAGCAAACCATATTAAAGTGGCACGTGTCTACCACGAGCGATAGACCCAGGAGGAACATCATGCAGCAGTCTATCTGTGGGGTATCAGGAACATCCTCCTATTTCTGAATAAGTAGCTTAACAGGCTGCAATGCCTCTTCCTGGTCATATGGAAGTGGCTTAAGGACCTGACTTAGCGACTCCTGGTTCCTCTTTAACACCTCGATGTGCAGACTACACTCTTTCCCTACTTGTGTAATAGACAGAAAGGAGTTTTTGGGCTTATTCAATAGTTTCAATGGTTTGCATGGCGTCCTTATATTCCATCGAAACCAGCGTGAGGTGCTGAATGAGCTCCTCATGTTTAACTGTGGAGATGAGCAATGTCTAGCAGGACTGTTACATGAATGTTACCTACAGCACAGTTTAAATGCTATCCAGGTCTTGCTGCACGTGGACACAGACTGTTTCAGCGGCAGAGAGGTGACAACTTATTCTGAACATTATGCGATCTTCAGAGAACATCTCCCACTTCTGACTGTATGCTCTGGGAAAGATGTTGAAGCAGCTGAAGAAACCTACTGAGAGGATGCCAGCAGAGATGTCCTGTGACTGAGATGGTTGATCCTCACCAAACACAAACATCTTCCCTTGTGCTCTGAATGGCCTTTAATCAGTGGGGAGTTTGCACATCATTCCCATTACATTCAATTCTCTTCGGGTTCCTTGATACCATCCTCAGTTAAATACTGCTTTGATATCAAGCCCTGTCACTCTTACCATGTGTTCATATTTTGATTCATGTCAATAGGTCATGGTGTGTGTGCACGGAGTGTTTCCTTCTCACAGAGGGTAGTGACTGTCGGGACCTTTCTAATCCAGAGGGTTAAGGGAGGTGGATCACTGAGAAGTTTGGGAGGGTGGGGTGCACAATGGATATTTGACGCATCAGAGAGTTGAGAGCTGCAGAAATTGGGCACAAAAGAGGAGTAAAGACATTGAGCAGATCAGTCATGATCTTATTGAAGGAAAAGACTGGCTTAAAGGGCTGAATGACTGATTTGTGTTTCTGTTGTTCTCGCATTCGGTTATTGGAAAGTTATTTTCATGGAAATCCTGTGATTGAAGATTGCAGTTAGGGAGACCAAACGATTTTATGAGCCACCTCTGGGTGAGGTATGGGAGCTGCACACATAATGAATCTGGGTCTGCAACACAACCAACAAATGAACACAGTTCTGTAAAGAGAGAGGAGTAGGATGTTTCACACTGTCACCGACTCTTTCTTTTCCCAAGAATATTTTCCAACACCATACCAAACTGTGTGTGACAGTCTTCAGGCGCTTAGAAAAAGTGAGGACTGCAGATGCTGGAGATCAGAGTCGAAAGTGTCATGCTGGAAAAGCACAGCAGGCGAGGCAGCGTCCGAGGAGCAAGAAAATCGACATTTCGGGAATAAGTCCTTTGTCAGGAATCCTGATCAACAGTCTATGCCAAAAACGTCGATTCTCCTGCTCCTTGAATGCTGTCTGACCTGCTGTGCTTTTCCAGCACTGCACTCTCGTGTCTTCAGGCTCTGAATGATCTGCTCTGTTTCTGTGTATCGAAGTAAATGACCTCCAAATGCTCTTGTCTGGCAGGTTTGATGAGTTGAATGGAACATAGGGACGTTGTACTGAGGAGCAGGATTGGGTAATCAGACACTTTGAGCCTTCTCCAGCAGACAGTAAGATTGTAGCTGATCAGTTTGTGGTGTCAGCCCCAATTTCCTATCTGTAGTTCGTTGTCCTTTACTGTCCAATATCTAACTAACAGCCGACTAAACGCAAACACACAGGCATCACAAACCTCCGGGGAAGAGCATTTCCACTCAAACAGCCCTTTGTGAATTTCTCCTCATCCATGCTCAGACTGCGGTTCGAGGGGTCGCTGTTTTATTTTCTAGTGCCGCTCCTCCACTGGTCATTATAAACTTTAAATGTGACCAGGTTGTTGTTATGGCCAAGGATATCGGTCTCAGACTAGGTCACGTTCTTTGTGAGGGACAAGTCAGTTCTATATCTCACATTTGCAAAATTAATTTACCAAATCAAAGACACTCAAAGTCAGATGGAAAGATATATGACAAGCAGTTTGGACAGATATGTACATCAATGTTTATTTTTAAATGCATACACCAACTCACTTTGTGCATTCACACAGACAGATGCACAAGTGCACACAGACACACCCATACACATGCCTGAAGACAGACAGAAAAAAAACTCTGTAGAATACCAGCTCGAAAGAGCTTTACAAGAAATAGCCAAATTCAAGACAAAAAGGAAAAACAAAATAAATGGTATTCTGCCTCTGAGGTTATTCTGCCTCTGAGGTTATTCTGCTCACACAAGCTGTTGGCAATCGGATTCCTTCCTGTGACATTTGGAGTGGGCTGAATTCACTTTGCTTCAGGCAATGTGGAGGTTGCAATGAATCCTCAACAGGAATTCGTCAAGAATGGTAAAGATGACTGATAGGTTTTCACCTCTCATATGTTGCTGTGAGAAGGAAGAAGGAAAGAGAGGGAGCAAAAAGCTGTGGCTTCTCAAGCAGGTTGCATTCTCTAGATCGTTTAGCTGAAATATGTAATTATGTTATCTGACCACCATATTGGATCATGTGAAGCCTCCTTGAACATTGTCGGGATTGTATGACTCCATCCCTGAAACCTGCTCCCTGTAGCAGCAATTTATAAAGTATAGATTAGATTACTTTACAGTGTGGAAACAGGCCCTTCGGCCCAACAAGTCCACACCGACCCGCAACCCACCCAGACCCATTCCCCTACATTTACCCCTTCACCTAACACTACGGACAATTTAGCACAGCCAATTCACCTAACCTGCACACTTTCGGACTGTGGGAGGAAACCAGAGCACCCGGAGGAAACCCACGCAGACACGGGGAGAATGTGCAAACTCCACACAGTCAGTCGTCTGAGTCGGGAATTGAACGCGGGTGTCTGGCGCTGTGAGACAGCAGGGCTAACCACTGTGCCACCATGCCGCCCAAACATAATTTGAAGATATGTTTGTACGTGTCCTCGTATTTTTTGTCCAATAAATTCATGTCTTCAAAGTATCTGTTTTAAAATGAGTACATCATTCTCTTAAATTTGAATCCTTAGTTCTAGTCTCACATAACCATAGGAAATGCCCATCAGCTATGCAACTGGTCCACTATCCTCAAGATCTTATATGGTTCAGTATGAACATCACTCTTCCTCAGTCCTGAAGTACTCTGGTCCTATAGGGTTTTATAAAATGATGAGGGGCATGGAAATGGTGGCATTTCCTTGGTTGGGGGAATCCAAAACTAGATCACATAAAATTAAGGCGAGAGGGGCAAAATTTAAAAGAGACAAAAGTGGCAACCTTTCCATGGAGTGTATGGAATGAACTGTCAGAGGAAGTGTAGGAAGCTGGGACAATTACAGTATTTAAAGTCCATTTGGTTTGGTGCATGAATAAGCAGTGTTCAGTGGGATATGGGCCAAATGCTGGCAAATGGAACTAGATTAATTTAGGACAGCCAGTTGGCATGGAAAAATTGGACAAAAGTTTCTGTTTCCATGGTGTATGACAGAATAAGGACTTCTTTCCTGGATATAAAGTGAAGTGAAATATTTTTACAAAGGCAATTGAGTATAGATCAGAATACTTACAGTGTGGAAAGAGGCCCTTTGGCCCAACAAGTCCACACTGATCCGCCACCCATCCCCCTACATTTAATCCTTCATCTAACTCTACAGGCAATTTATCACGGCCAATTCACCTAACCTGCACGTTTTTGGACTGTGCCAAGAAACCCAAGCAGACACGGGACGAATGTGCAAACTCCACGCAGAGAGTGGCCTGTGGCATGGAATTGAACGCGGGCCTCTAGAGCTGTGAAGCAGTAGGGCTAACCACAGTGCCACCGTGCCAATGCATTTGCTATTCTGTTTAGGGAATCATAGCTACATACAATGCATCTAATGTGACCTCAGGAATGCACTCTACAGATGCAGTAAAATGTCCTGACAACCTTTGTATAAAGTAGTCATTCTATATACCTTCCTAATCACTTGCTACTTTTGTATAATAACTTTGTTTGATGTCTGTACCTTGATTTATAAATCCCTTTGCACACTGAGTTTTGCGACCTTGCGTCATTTAAACAGTTTACTGTTGTTTTACCTTTCTTACACAGTACAAGCCTCGGTCGCCCAGCTTATACAGCTTCTGCTGAAGGTTTGCAAACTAAAGTGCCCTGTCTATATCCCATTACAGACTCTCTACCTCCACTTGACATCTGATTGAATGACTATCCTGGTGGCTGAGCTAATTGAGCTCCAATACAATCAGTCCCCACATCCAAATCATTGACAGGTTCGAAATAGTTGTTGATCTTGCACTGATTTCTGAGGTACAAAATTAAAGTTTTCCAACCTGAAAATAAACATTTATCCCTTATGTCAACATCCTGATAGTTACCCAGAGCTCCACGTTCCTGTGTTGCAGCCAAGAAAAGTTGGATGGCCTCCTCCTGTGCTGTGTATTGTACTCAAATGGCTGAATAACTTCATCCTCTTCCTTTATAAATCCTTAGGGGGCACAAAGGTCTCATCGTGTCTCATTGTACTGATCCTGACTGGCTGAATGGAATCTTCCTCTCCCTGTAACAGCCTCGAGGCGTTGGGTGAGACAACAACACATGGGGCAGGAGCAGCAGTTGGCCACTCAGCCCCTAGCGCCTTTGCACCATTCTGAATGTGCATTGTTGACGTGAAGGTAACTACACATCCCTTTCCTGTCTGTTCCCAATAAACATGGATTCTCTTGTTCACCAAAGAGCTATGGAACTCAGCCTTGAGTATTTTCAGGAACCCAGTCTTCACTGCTCCCTGGGGATGAGAACACCACAAATCACACAATCGTAAGGAGAAAGGAATATCCCCGTCTCAGTCTGAAATAGGAAAGTCCTTATTCTCAAAATGTGTTCCCCTCAAACCAATCACCACTATTTTGATACACAAGGACACAAGAATTAGGAGAAAGTGAGGTCTGCAGATGCTGGAGATCAGAGCTGGAAATGTGTTGCTGGAAAAGCGCAGAATTCCTGAAGAAGGGCTTATGCCCGAAACGTCGATTCTCCTGTTCCCTGGATGCTGCCTGACCTGCTGCGCTTTTCCAGCAACACATTTCCAGCACAAGAATTAGGAACAGATATAGACCATTCAGACCCTCAAATCTGTCCACATTTCCATTAACTGTCTTCAATCAAATACTTACCAAATGTAGCCTCCACTGAAGTTAAAGGAATTCCAGATACCATAAGCTCACAAGACTGTGGGAAATAAGAACATATAACAATGCAGGACAGTACAGCCCTTCAGGTTGTGCCATGCTTTTAGCCTACTTTAATATAAAACTAAACGACACACCCTTAAATTTACTTTCTTCCACGTGCCTATCCAAGAGTCATTTCACTGTCCCTAATGTATGTGATTCTACTACCACCGCTGGCAGTACATTCCTCGCATCCAGCACTCTCTGTGTAATAAAAAAACCACTGCCTTTGACATCTTCCAAAACCTTTCTCCAAACACGTTAAAATTATATTAACGTGTAATAAATTCATCGCATCACCTTACAAATGATTTGGTCAGAATTGTTTGGATGTAGTTGCAGTGGAAATACTTTTTAAGGTGTATACACTCTGTAACGAATAATCTTCAAAGACAAATCACTTCCACATTGCAAATCAAGCACAGATACTACTCCTCAGGAGCATTAGCCACTCACAGTGTCCTCAGTACAATTATGATCCTCCCTATAGCCAACTGTGTGTGTGTGTGCATGTGCAGATGGTGCTGTCAGTTTGGATGGTGCTATGATCTACCTCCCTCTCCCCACCTCCAAGACTGAATCCCTTACGGTTTTTTCCCTCCACTGCCATCAACGCAGTAGAGTGTGAAGGCCAGCAGAGGCGGACATTACATCACTTTAAACAACACAGAGGCTGGCAGATCCACTGTGCACATGGATACGCACAGAGACACGCAGATACACACAGATATGAATATAGATACAATGGCACTCGTAGAGACTAGTGCAGTCACACAGATACTAAAGCACA
>NW_025213381.1:0-3878 GCF_004010195.1 Chiloscyllium plagiosum | reverse complement strand
GGCAGTCTCTGTCGATGGCAGTTTACTCTCTGTCTGACTTTCATAATGCTTACCTCTTTATCCCCTCAAAATCAAATCATCTCCTTGGTTCAATGTTGGCAAAACAGTAAATTCAAAATCGGTTGGGTTTATTATCCTGAAGCATAATTTAAACAGGTTCATTAAATATGAAAAGTTGCCAAAAGAACAACCAAAACTCAAGGTGTCTGTTTCACAGCCAAATGTTACATATTTCCAACTTTCCAGTACCCTCTGAAACTGCTCGCTGGTCATATGATACGTGCTTGCAAGCTCTTAATGCAGAACAGCACTCAACTTCATTGAGCTGCAGCATAACCTCACAGCTCTGAAACCCAGTTTCCCGGCTTGTGAAAGCCAACGCACCTTGCTCCTTCTCAACAACCACATCAACCTGGGTGGCAACTTTGTGGATCTGTGGACATGCAAACCAAGATCCCTCTGTTCTTTAACACTGCCAAAAATCCTGCCTTTAACCCTGTTCTCTGCATGCAAATTTTATATTCCAAAGTGAATGACTTCACACTTTTTCAGAATTAACTCGATCTGCCACTCATCAGCTCAGTTCTGTCAATGTCTCGTTGCAACATACAACAACCTTCCACACTATCCACAACTTCACCAACGTCCGTGTCATTGGCAAACTTATTAACCCACCGTCCCAATTCCCCAGTCAACTCTCTTATAACAATCACCAAGAGCAGAGTTCCCAGAACCGATCTCTGCAGAACACCCCTGGTCACCGAGCTTCAGGCTGAGTACTTTCTATCTACAATTACCCTCTGTCTTTTATGGGCCAGCCAATTCTGTATTCAGATAGCCAGATTTCCCTGTATCCCACGCCTCCTTACTTTCTGAATGAACCTACCATTGGTAACTTTATCAAATGACTTGCAAAAATCCAAATACACCACATCCACTGCTCTACCTTCATCAATGTTTTTTTTCACATCCTCAAAACAATTCACTAAGACTTATAAGACATGACCTGCTCCTCTCAAAGGCATGCTGACTGCCTCTAATCAAACTATGTTTTTCCAAGTAATTGTAAATCGTGTCTCTCAAATCCTCTCAAATCCTCTCCAATACTTTGCCCATCACTGGCGTAAGACTGATTGGCCTCTAATTCCCAGGATTATCTCTATTCCCTTTCCTGAACAAGGGAATAGCATTTGCCAACCTTTTATCATCTGGCACAAATCCAGTGGACAATGATGACACAAAGATCATCGCAAAACACACAGCAACCTCTTCTCTTGCTTCCTGTAGTATCCTAGGTTATATCCCACCTGGCCAAGAAGTTTTATCAATCCTTGTGTTTCTCATAATTTTCAGCACATCCTCCTGTTCTAGCATATCAGCCTGTTTCACACTGTCCCCAAAAACGTGAAGGTCCCTCTCAGTACTAAATATTGAAGCAAGGCATTCATTAAGGACCTCCCCTACCTCCTCTGACTCCTAGCGCAAGTTCTCTCCATTATCCTGATGAGACCTACCCTCATTCAGGCCATCATCTTGTTCCTCACATAAGTGTAGAACGTCTTAAGATTTACCTTAATTCTACTCACCAAGTCTTTTTCATGCCCGCTTCTCGCTCTCCTGAGATTATTTTTCACTTCCTTCCTGACTACCTTGTAACCCTCTGGAGACCTGTCTAATTCTTGTCTACTTAACCTAAAGTCATCTTCCTCCTTCCTGTTGAGATTATTCTGCATCCATTGACACAATGGAGATATGGAGCTGTAAATGGATGGGAGGTGCACATCCCGTCACTTCCAGCATGGGCTGCAAGTTTCCTCACGCTGGACAGTGATCTAACACAATGTTACTAAACAATTCACTGGGGCAATGTGCATAGGGCAACTGCTCCTGGTTTACAGATCTATGCCCTGGAGTGTTGTACACTACTCTGCATGCTGGGAGGGTAACTGTTCCTGGTTTTCAGATCAATGCACTGGGGTGGTGTACACAGCTCTACCTGCTGGGAGGGTAACTGCTCCAGGTTTAAAGACCAATGCACTGGGGTGGTGTACATAGCTGAACATGCTGGAAGCGTAACTGCTCCAGGTTTAAAGATCAATGCACTGCGGTGGTGCACAGTGCTCTACAGGCTGGGAGGGCAACTGCTCCTGGTTTTCATAGCAATTCACTGCTGTTCACTGCATAGCTCCCAGTGCTGGAGAGGTAGTTCATTGACTGGTGTCGTCTGCACAGATTGCTGGGTTGTATTGAGCAGTACACTAGCCTGGTCTGAACACTGCTACATGCTACACAGATATATCATCTGGGTTATGGTGTCTGATTCTGTGACGTGGATATCAGCTGACTTGTCAGCACATTTACTTTATATTCATATTTTTGTGATTTGACATTCGAAAGTACTACTCATCCAGTTACTTCCATTTGTCTGAGAAGAGCCACGTTTACTGGACTTGTCGATCAATAATCATTCGTCCTTCTGTTCCTTAACCTGGCCGTTGGTACGCATATTCCTGGAATCTCCGAGAAATCATTATGAAGCTTAGAAACAATGTGCGAAAATATATGGCTCGTGCTCTCCTGTACGTCCCGTCTGTGGGTCCCATTTGGCTCCCTGGCATATCGAGAGCTGGCATTGTGAAGTTCAGAAACAATGAAATGGTGTATGCCAGGTTGTTCGCTTCCTGGTGTGTCCCATGTGTGCTCCATAGACAGGGGTGTTTGTGCTGGGCTGTTGTTCACTTCCCAGTGTGTCCCAGGTGGTATTCCATGGACAGGGGTGTATGTGTTTGTCTGCTGTTCACTACCCGGTGTGTCCCATGTGGTATTCCATGGACAGGAGTGTGTGCTGGGCTGTTGTTTACTTCCCAGTGTGTCCCATGTGGTATTCCATGTACAGGGGTGCATGTGTTTGTCTGTTGTTCACTCATCGGTGTGTCCCATGTACTGCTCCATTGACAGGGGTGCATATCTTTGTCTGCTGTTCACTACCCGGTGTGCCCCATGTGGTATTCCATAGACAGGTGTGTGTGTGTTTGACTGTTGTTCATTTCCCGGTGTGTCCCATGTGGTACTCCATGGAGTTCAGCAACATTCCCCAGGACTTTACCAGGACTTGGGACGGTATGTTCAGGTTGCACAGGACATTCGTGAGGCATGTCCTGGAGGACTGTGTGCAGTTCTGGTCGCCCTGTTATATAAAGGATATTATCAAATTCGGGAGAGTTCAGAAGAGATTTATCAGGATGTTGCTGGGAATGGAGTGTTTTAATTATAAGGACAGGCTTGATAAACTCGGACATTATCTACTGGAGCATAGGAGGCTAAGAGGTAACTTATAGAAGTTTATAATATCATGAGGGGTATCGATAATGTTGAATGATAGGTGAATTTTCCCTCGAGTGGGGAATTGTTTTAAGATAAGAGGAGCATGTTTCTAAAACGGCATATCGTCATAGAGCTGTATAGCATGGAAACAGGCCCTTTGGTCCAATACGTCCATGTAGACCAGATAGCCAAAATTAATCTCCTCCTATTTGCCAGCATTTGGCCCATTTCTACCTGAACCCTTTCCATTCATCTGCTCATCCAAATGCCTTTTAAATGTTGCAATTGTGCCAGCCTCCACACCTTCGTCTGGCAGCTCATTACACACAACCACCCGCTACATGAAGATGTTGCCCATTGGATCGTTTTATGTCTTTCCCATCTCATCTTAAACCTTTGCCGTCTTGTTTTCGACTGCATTACCCTAGGAAAAAGACCTTGGCTATTCACTCTAAACATTGCACCCATGATTTTAATAACATCTAACATCAATCCTCATCCTCTGATGCTCTAGGGAAAACAGCATCAGCCTATTCAGCCTCTCCCTGTAGCTC
>NW_025213380.1:25667-32601 GCF_004010195.1 Chiloscyllium plagiosum | reverse complement strand
CTCAAAATCTTATGTGGTTAATAAGGACGTTTCTCATTCTCAGTCGTAAACTTTTAATCGTATATAATATAATGCTTTCATCACAAGAACGAACAAAGAGAAACACCTTCGAAACATTTCAAAAGCAATTTGTTTTTCACTTCAGTGGAATTAGAACAATGGACAGTACGTCAGATGTGGATTCAGCAACGTCCTGTACACATGCAGTAAAACATCCTTAAGATCAGCACCAATACTCTTTGCAAGAAAATGTATCATTTCATTTAATTTTCAAATCACGTGCTGCCTGTACAGACTAACTTCATGTGATTTATGTACCACGACACACGAATCCCTTTGTCCCACGGAGCTCTGCAATCTGCCTCCAGTTATATAATTTATGGTTGTTTTATGCTTCCTCCCAAACACAAACGTCTCACCACTCACATTATACTGCAATTTGTTTGGCGAAGATTTACTCACTGCCCTCCCCTTTCTGTATTCCATTGCAGACATTCTGCCTCCACATGAAATTTTGTTGAATGGCTATCCTGGTGTGTGAGCAAACTGAGCTCCAATCTTTCAGACCCTTCTTCCAAATCATTAATCTAGATTGTAAACTATTGATGACCTCACACTGATTCTTGAGGAATTCCACTAGTCGTAGCTTTCCAACCTGAAAATAAGTAATTAACTCGACTCGGTATTTCCTGGTAGCGGATCAGGGTTCTCCTGTTCCTGTTTAACAGCCAAGAAAGGTTGGGTGGCCTCCTGTTATACTGTGGAGTTGATTGTCGATTTGTTTCTGACCTCAGCGATCCTCCACTCGGGCCATTTGTTGTCAGAGGATCAGGTGGAGTTCGCACCGTCAATGATCCTGATCCCTGAGATTTTAAAAGATTAGCACAGAATATAAACTAATATTTGGGGTGAATCGCTATTAGATTTTTTAGATTAGATTACAGTACAGTGTGGAAACAGGCCCTTCGGCCCAACAAGTCCACACGGACCCGCCAAAGCGAAACCCACCCATACCCCTACATTTACCCCTTACCTAACACTACGGGCAATTTAGCATGGCCAATTCACCTGACCCTGCACATCTTTTTGGACTGTGGGAGGAAACCGGAGCACCCGGAGGAAACCCACGCAGACACGGGGAGAACGTGCAAACTCCACACAGTCAGTCGCCTGAGGCGGGAATTGAACCCGGGTCTCAGGCGCTGTGAGGCAGCAGTGCTAACCACTGTGCCACCGTGCCGCTATCTTTCTGATGAAACGATAGAACCATCTGCAATGTCAATCATGTGCTCAATTTTGACCTTCAGACATTGAGGAGGGGACAGAGTTCCTATTAGCCTGATGAACATGCGCCCCCTTAACAACACAACCAATAACGTCCATCATTAATTTCATTTTTGGCTGTTTTGTTGAAAGATGTATGCATTCACTGCAAATTAAAATAAGTGGTTGTCTTTGAGAGGCGACGTTATAGGGGTTTATAAAATCATGAGGGGCATACATAGGGTAAATAGACAAGATATCTTCCCTGTCGTAAGGGAGTCCAGAACTAGACAAAATAGGTTTAGGGTGAGAGGAGAAAGATATAAAAGAGACCTAACGGGCAACGTTTCCATGCAGAGAGTGGTACGTGTATGGAATGATTCACCAGAGGAAGTGGTGGAGGCTGGTACAACTGCAAAATTTGAAGGCATCTGTATGGGTATATGATAGGAGGTGTTTGGACGGATATGGCAATATGGGACTAGTTTGGGTTGGGATATATGGTCAGTATGGAGTTAGACCGAAAGGTCTGTTTCCATACTGTACATCTCTAGGACTCTATGACTCTATGGCCCAGTCTTCACTGTTCCCTGGAGAAGAGAATACCACAGACAGTCCAACTCTAAGGAGATAGGAAGATCCTTACTTCAATCTTAAATGGGGAAACGTTAAAATGTAAAAGTGTATGAACCTCGCAGCAAGTCAGCGTCACCTTTTTAAAAATGATGGTACAACCAATAGGAAAGGCATAGACCATTCAGCCCCTCAAACCTATTAACATTCCCATTGGCTGCATTCAGTAAAGTATTTTTCAAACTCAGCCTCCACTGCTCTCTTGGTTAGACATTTCAGATAGCGTAACCATAGAGCGTATGAAATTGGTGCAGAACTAAACTGTTTGGTCCACCATATTACTCAACAAATTTATCCCGCCTTCTCACTGTTATATTGATCCCCTTATCAATCAGAATTTATCCATCTCTGTCTAAAAGACAGAACTGTGTCTTTGTCGCTATGTCTGTATGCATGTGTGTGTTTCAGCTAATTGGCAAGACGCAGAGGGTGGTGGAGGAAAGTTGACTTTTGGACTGGAGGCGTGCGACCATGGGAGTTCCACAGGGATTGGTGCTGGATCCACTTTTATATCAATGATTTCGATGAGAATTATACAAAGTATGGTGAACAAGTTTACAGATGACAACAAAGTTAGTTATATAGTGGAAGATGAAGAAGATTACATAAGATTACAACGAGATCATGTTTAATTGGGTCAATGACTCATAGAAATGTATAGCACAGTAACGGACACTTTCGTCAAACTCATTCGTGCCAACCAGATGTCGTAAGTTAACTTAGCTTCATTTTCCAGCATTGGTACCAAATCCCTCCTAACCCTTCCAATTCATGTCCCTATCCAGATGTGTTTTAAATGTTGTAATTGTACCATCCTCCACCACTTTGTCTGGCAGCTCTTTGCATGCACATACCACCTTCTGTGTGAAAATAGTCCCCTTAGGTCCCTTTTATATCTTGTCCATCTCATCTTAAATCTATGTCCCCTAGTTTTGGACTTCCCTACACTGGGGAAAAGACCCTGACTATTCAACCTATCTATGGTCTTCATGATTTTATGAACCTCTGGAATGTGCATGTTTGACCCCAATCAACACGAATGGCTGTGTTTTCAGTAAACCTGCGTATAAATTCTGAAATTCAATACTGACTCCTCTTCCTTCTTCATCACATCACAATTGTAAAATCATTTTAACAACCTCTTCAGCCACATTATGAAACACCTCTGTGGGATTTGAATCTAAACTTTTGGGCTCAGAGGTAGACATTCTACCGCCATTTGGCAATAATCCCTGAAGCTGCAACATTGTTCACATGTGTGTTTGTTCATCATGCAGTTTTCAAATACTGTGACATGCTTCCGTCACAGGCAGAACTTGAATCCAGACATTCTGGTCCAGAGTCAGAGACACTACCACGCTAGTTCAGGTATTGGAATACAACCCAGTGCTCTGGCTCAGAGGCATAGGCGTTACCCACTGTCAAGACTGAAGCCATGCCCAGATTTTGGGTCACATTTTAAATGTCAGCTTTCAGCTCGGTGTGGATTCATTAAAATTTGGTTAACTTTATTGAATTGCACAGGTAAATCAATTACATTTTTATACAGGTGAAACATACTCACTTCAACTCTAGGATGTTGAGTTTATGTGCACTGCCTTTGCGATCAACTATGATGATCTTTAATTGCAGGGCTATGATTTCCACCTAAAGTGGCTATTATCTGACATCTGCAAGATGAGGGGGAAAACATCCTGGAGACACACTCTGCACTATAAAGGATCTGGAATAGATATTTATTACTGAACACCAGAGACGAAGATAGAGAATATTTTTTGGATCAAAAACACCATTCACTCTTTCCCGCCTCTAACATGCGACTGCTCTCTTCTTAAAACCATGACGGAATCCAAGGCAGCTGATTACTGTCCAGCCTTTTCCCCCCAGTACTATCAGTCACTGGGCTGAGGAGTGTCAGCTGGAGTTTAATTTCAATAAATACAATGTATCACAATTTGGGAAAACAAACAAGGAGAGGACACCTACAATTAAATGTCGGGCCATTGGTAGTATTGTAGAACAGAGAGATCTAGGGTTCTGGTATTTTTTTTAAGTTTGCACCATGTGTCGGCAGGGTGGTTATGAAGGCGTTTGGTTTGCTAGCCTTCATTGCTCAGACCTTTGAG
Source organism: Chiloscyllium plagiosum (assembly GCF_004010195.1). Lineage (NCBI taxonomy): Eukaryota > Metazoa > Chordata > Chondrichthyes > Orectolobiformes > Hemiscylliidae > Chiloscyllium > Chiloscyllium plagiosum. Next base: position 28,579 of record NW_025213380.1, on the reverse strand, counting down.
TATAGGAGCTGGAACATTATCTTCAGATTGCACTGGACATTCGTGAGATCTCTCCTGAAGTACTGTGTAGTTCTGGTCACCCAGTTATATTGAGGATATTATTAAACCGGAGAGGGTTCAGAAAGGATATATCAGTCTGTTGCTGGGAATGGATTGTTTAAGTTAAAAGGACAGTCTCCTTTGCCACTGCAGCGTAGAAAGTTGAGGCAGTATCAACCTTATAGAGATTTATAACACAATTAGGGTTATAGATAATATTGAATGGAAGGTGTCCTTTCCTTCGGGTGGTGGATTTCAAGACTAGGGGGCAATTTTAAGATGACAGGAGAAAGATTTACATAAGACATAGTATTATAGAGCTACCCAGCTCTACCCAACTTGTCCCTGCCAAACAGATGTCCTACGTTAATGTAGTTCCATTTGCCAGCATTTGGCCCATATACCCCTAAACACTTCCTATTCATGTGCCTGTCCAGATGCCTTTTAAATGTTGTAATTGTCCCAGCCTGCACAACCTCCTCTGGCAGCTTCTTACGTAAAAAGCACCCTCTCTTTGAAAACGTTGCCCCTTAGATCCCTTTTAAGTATTGCCACTCTGACCTTCACCCTATGTCCTCTAGCTTTGGAACATGCTACTCTGGGTTAAAGACCTTGGCTATTCACACTACCTATTCGACTTGTAAGTATATAAACATCTATGATCACAATTCAATCACTGATGATTCAGGGAAAATAACTCAGGCATATTCAGCCTCTCCATAAATCTCAAAACATCCAACCCTGGCAATATCTTTGTAAATCTTTTTCTGAATCCTTTCAGGTTACCCACATCCTTCCTCGAAGAGCGAGACCATAATTGCACAAAGTATTTAATAGTGGCCTAACCAATGTCCTGCACAGCCGCAATATGATCTTCCAACTCCTACATTCAATGCATTGTCCAACAACGACAAGGATATCAAATACCTTCTTCACTATCCTGTATACCTGCGACTCCATTTTCAAAGTACTATGAACCTGCACTCCAAGGTCTCTTTGTTTAGCAACACTCCTCAGGGAATTAACATTAAATGTATAAGACTGGCCTTGATTTTCCTTTCCAAAATGCAGCACTTCACATTAATCTAAATTAAACTCCATCTCTAATTCGTCAGCCCATTGCTCACGACCCCGTTACACTCTAAGGTAATCATTTTCTCTGTCCACTGCACCTTCAATTTTCGTGTCAAATATGAACTTACTAACCATACCTCTGGTGGTCACATTCAAATCATTTATGTAAATGATGAACAGTAGTGGACCCAGGACCAATATTTGTGGCACACCACTGGTCACGGGCCTCCAGTCTGAAAAATAATCCTCCACCTTTGTGCTTCTACCTTTGAGCTAGGTCTGTATCCAAATAGTTAGTTCTCCCTGTATTCCATGAGATCTCACCGTGCCAACCAGTCTTCCATGGGGAACCTTGTCGAATGCCTTGCTGAAGTCAATATATTCACCTCCACTGCTCTGCCTTCATCAATGTTTTTGTTACTTCGTTAAGAAGAAAGTAATCAAGTTCGTGAGACAGGATTTCCCATGCAAAAAGCCATGTTGACTTTCCCTTATCAGTCCTTGCCTTTCCAAATACATGCAAATCCTGTCGTTAGGATTCTCTCCAACAACTTGCCCAACACCAATATCAGGCTCACTGGTCTATAGTTTCTTGGTATTTCCTTGCCAATTTGCTTAATAATGGCACCACGTTAGTCAGCATCATGTCTTCCAGTACCTCACCTGTAGATATTGATGATAAGGACATCTCATCAAGATTTCTTACAATCGCTTACCGAGCTTCCCACAGATGTCTTGTGTATAGCTGATCAGGATCTAGAAAGTCCATTGTGATTACACATCATTTGGTTTGTGTATGGTATGAATGTCCTCAGAAGTGATAGTTGTGAGTAAAGTTAAATGGTTGAAATACATTTTATTAAGTACAAGAATAAGAGAAGTTTGGAAAAATATGATCCAAGCGCAGGAACGTGGAAAAAGTTTAGTTTGAGATTATCGTTAGCATTGAGTGTCTGGGATGATAGGTCTGTTTTCAAACCTCCTGTATAACTCTTTGTTCCATGTGTCTTTTTTATGTCCTAGTCTGTATCTGCATATTTCTGTCTGCACTTGTTTTTTTTTGTGTGTGTCTATATGTATATCTATGTTTAACTATCTCTCTGTGTGTTCCTGTATTTATGTGTGTATGCATGTTTGTATCTCTATTTCTGCATCTATGTGCAATTTTTTGTTTTGGGGTGAATTTTTGAATGGGGTTCTAAACCTCCCGACCGCCCTCTCCCTCTGTCTCTGCTTCTTTTGTTGAAAGTGATATAATGCCATGCTCTGCTAGTGTGTTTTAGGACTTTTCAATCCTTTCTTACATGTAAGATTATTTGTAAGGTTAAGTCACCAAACATTGCATATTACAGGACGTGTGTGTATGTGTGTGTGTGTCAATGTTTGCATGCTTCTGTGTTTGTCTTTGCATTTGTATGTCTGTGTGTGCAGCCGTGTGTATGTGTGTGTGTGCATGTCTTTGTGCGTCTATGTGTCAGTGTGTGTCCACGATCTGTGTGTGTGTGTGCCTGTATGTCTGTGTATATCTGTGTGCGTGCATGTTGTGGGGAATCTGGGTGGTTGTGGTATCTGTCTATTTGAGTGTCTGTGTGTGTGTGTCTATGCGTGTGTGCGAGCCTGTGCGATGTTTTGTATATGTGTCTTTTCTGTGTGTTGTATGTCAATGCGTGTGTGCCTCTGTCTATGTGCCTGTGTGCATATGTCTGGTTCTGTGTGTATGTGTGCCTGTATTTGTGTGCACGTATGTGTTTCTCTGTGTCTATGTGTATGTACGTGTGTATGTGGGCTTTTTGTGTGTA
>NW_025213380.1:23051-25484 GCF_004010195.1 Chiloscyllium plagiosum | reverse complement strand
TACCTCTCTCCCGCCCCCCCCGCCCCCCCTCCCCTCCTCTAACCAGAAGAAAAAAGAGCCTATAAGGTAAGGCTTTTATTTCTGATTTTCCCTTTTCATTTATTCAAGTGCATTGTCTAGTTTCAGTTAGATCATATAAAGCGAAGGTAGTAATGGCTGGGGACCTCCGACCCGTTGCATGTGCTTCTTGCTTGATGTGGGAGCTGAGGAACGTGTCTAACATTCCTGACTCTACTACTTGCAGCAAGTGTGTCCAGCTGCAGCTGTTGTTTGACCGCATGTCGACTCTGGAGCTGTGGATGGACTCACTGTGGAGCATCCGCGATGCTGAGGAGGTCGTGGATAGCACGTTTAGTGAACTGGTCACACCGCAGTTAGAGTTGCTGATGGAGAGAGTGAATGGGTGGCCAAAAGACAGAAAAAAAGTAGGAAGGTAGTGCAGGTGTCCCCTGCGGCCATCTCCTTCCAAAACAGGTGTACCGTTTTGGATACTGTTGGAGTAGATGGCTCACCAGGGGAGGGCAGCAGATGCCAGGATCATGGCACCATGGCTGGCACTGCTATTCAGAAGGGCGGGAAGATTACTCGTTGGGCCATAGTCATAGGGGATTCTTTTGTGAGGGGAGTAGATCGGCGGTTCTGTGGCCAAAAACTGGACTCCCGGATGGTATGTTGCCTTCCAGGCGCTCGGGTCAGGGATGTCAACGATTGACTGCAGAGCATTCTAAAAGGGGAGGGTGAACAGCCAGTTGCCTTTGTGCATGTCGGTACCAACGATATAAGTAGAAAGTGAGATGAGGTCCTGAAAGAAGATTTTTTCAGAGAGCTAGGAGAGAAGTTAAAGAGGAGAACTTCAAAGCTCGTGATCTCGGTATTGCTACAATTGCCACGTGCTAGCCAGTGTAGAAATGAAAAAGTAGACAGGATGAACACGTGGCTTGAGAGATGGTGTCGGAGGGAGCGGTTCAGATTTGTTGGACATTGGGTGCAGTTCTGGGAAAGGTGGGACTAATAAAAAAAGGGACGGTCTTCATCTGAACCAGACTGGAACCAATGTCCTTGTGGGATATTTTGCTACTACTGTTGGGGAGTTTTTAAACTAATGAGGCAGGGGACTGGGAACCAGAAGAAAAAAACACCTAGGCAGCGAGGAGAATGGAGACTGTAAAAATTATGAAGATAACATTAAAAAAGGGAAGAGTAGGCAGAGAGCAGGTGAGTGCAAAAGAATTGGTGGCCTGAAATGCATCTACTTTAATGCAAGGAGTATAGTATGCAAGACAGATAAACTTAGGGGTAGGATTGGTGCCTGGGAGAATGACATTATTACTCTCACAGAGATTTGGTTGAAGGAAGGGCATGATGATTGGCGACTAAGTGTTCCAGGATATAGATGCTTCAGACAGGACAGGGAGGAAAGTAAAAGAGGAAGTAGAGTTGCATTACTGGTCAAGGACGATACCACGGCTGTGCTAAAGGAGGACACTATGGCGGTCTTGGGTAGTAAGGCATTATGGGTGGAGCTGAGAAATAAGAAGGGTGCAGTTACACTGTTGGGAGGTCTGCAATAGCTTGAGGTAGAAGAAAAAAGGTAAACAGATTATGAATAGATGTAGAGGAAAAAGGGTAGTGATGATGGGTTATTTTAATTTTCCCAACATTGACTGGGATACACTTAGAGTCAGCGGTCTGGATGGAGTACAATTTGTACGAAAAGTACAGTAGACTTGCCTAGAGCAGTATTTCAATTGTCCGACTAGGGAAGGGGCCATATTGGACCTGATACTGGGAGCGAGCCAGGTCAAGAGATAGATTTCTTGTCTACCACTTGTAGACGGTGGGGGATTTCTTTGGGAACAGTGACCACAGTTCTGTAAGATTTAGAATCCTTGTAGATAAAGAAGAGAGTGGTCCTCAGGGAAGAGTACGAAACCGGACCAAAGCCAATGATATCAAAATTAGGCAGGAGCTGGGAAATGTGGATTGGGGGCAGCTATTTGAAGTGTATTCCACATTTGAGATGTAGGAAGCTTTCAAAGATAGGCGGAGGCTTTCAAAGATAGGTTAAAGATTGTGCAGGATAGGCATGCCCCGTTGAAGGCAAAGGATAGGAAGGGCAAGATTCGTGAACCGTGGATAACAGCAGAAATTGTACGATGATCCAAGAGGAAAAGGGAAGCGTAAATAAGATTTAGGAAGCTGAGAACAGAACAGGTCCTGTGAGGAATATTGGAAGAGTAGGACAAGTCTTAAAGAAGGAATCAAGCGGCGAAAATGGGTAATGAAATAGCTTTAACCAGCAGAATTATGGAAAATCCCAAAGCATTTTATTCTTATATAAGAAACAAATGGGTAACTAGCGAAAGGATTGGTCCACTAAAAGACAATGAAGGAAGGCTGTGTGTCGAACCTGAGAGTGTTTACTGAGGAGAG
>NW_025213380.1:18375-20463 GCF_004010195.1 Chiloscyllium plagiosum | reverse complement strand
CCGTGTCTGTGCGTTTGTGTGTGTGTATGTGTGTTTGTGTGCATGTTTGTGTGTCTCTGTGTGTGGGGGTCTGTGTATCTGTGTGTGTGTGTGGTTGTGTGTGTGTGTGTGTCTATGTGTCGGTGTGTGTTTCTGTGTCTGTGTATGTTTATGCGTGTGTCTGTCTGTCTGTGTGTGTGTTGATGGTGCTGTGAGCAGCTGCCCTCCCTCTGTCCCTTCCAAACTGGATCCTTGAGGATTTTCACCCTCTATTTCCACCTGTACAGTGGTATGGGGAGGCCAGCAGAGACTGACAGTAACAGAAGGCTCAGCAGGTATGACAGCATCTATGGACAGAAATGAAAGGATCTCGTTTCGGGGCTACTACGTCACTTTAAGCACCATAGAGATTGCAGACTTGCCTCACACTGATGCACACAGATAGACACACATTAATATCGAGACGTAGACACTCACTAATACACAAAATCTAATACAGACTAGGAGTGTCTGTCAGTATTTCTCTTGTCAATATCGCAATTATTCTGTCTGATATGTTAATATTTAAGTCTGTCCTTATGGAATGTGTTAATATTGTACTTGCTCACAGTAGTGAGTGAGTCAGTAATTCTGAGTGGAGTGTGACTGCATGACAATTTCAATGTTCGCAGATACCAAACCTGGAAGAATTATGAAGTGTGTGGCGGACAGCGTGGAACTCTAACAGGACAGTCTCAGTTTCAGGTGTAAGACAGATCAAGATCAATGCAGGCCATTGTGGTATGATGTACCTTGGAAGGAATAACTCGGAAAGTCAATATAAAATATTCTGTATCATTATAAAGGGGTGTAGGAGCAGAGGGTACATATGTGCACATCTTATTGAAGATGTCAGGACAAGTGGGGAGAGCAATAACTATCACAGATTAGTTTCAGTATCGGAGCTGTTTACAGGGGGAGGTGTAGGAGGGAGCCTCCGTGCTCCCTCCCTGGGAGGTGGTGGCGGCGATGTGTTGTGAGCCCACCCTTCTGCCCACCAAGATCATGGGGATTCCATTTGTACCAGCTCGACACAATAGGGAGATGGCATCAGGGCCACGGCTTCTAAGTTGTGCTGGGGGGAAACGGGGCTGCCAGTGGGTTTAAAGTGAGAATTGCCTTTCACTGAACATTGTTCCTTACTCGGTCGGTGGGACGTGGACGTTTCAGAATCTCCACACGAGACGCCCCAGTCTCTCCAGCATGTACCAGGGTCCTCCACACGTGACGGGGGGAGGAGGGGTAGGGAACGGACATCGGGCATTCTACCACCCGTCTTGGCCCTTTCTGTCCCATTCCAGGCTGTTTCTCCTGGAATCATAGAAAGGGAGGGAGTGAGTGAAGGTGGGAGTGGGTGGCCCTGCTGTTACTCTGGTTCAGGTGGGATGGTGTCCAGAGTGAGTCGGTCCACAGTGTTGTATGAATGCAGTGTTATTTGTGTGGGAGGTAAAGTGGAGCGAGAGAGAGAGAGAGAGAGAGAGAGAGAGAGAGAGAGAGAGACTGAATGCAGTAGTGAGAGTGGTAGAGCATGAGCATTGTTCGGGGATAGGCGCTCTAACAAATATACAATGCGTTTGCGGGAGCAGAGAGAATGTGGTGAGCCTTATCCTGATTGCTGTGGTTCTGTTCGCCGAGCTGGGAATTTGTGTTGCTCCTGTTAGAGCGGGGAAGGTTATTGACGCGTGTTCTTTATTGCTCGTCACTTCTACAGACTGCAGGTACATGCTCACACCAATATCCTGTTCACCTATCATTCCTGGGAACATTGGCTCATGTTGCAGGATACTAGAGAAATGCCTTCATTTCAGCACTCTGGAACCATGCACACATCGTTCCATGACACTGTCTCTCAATCTCGCTCTCTCTGTCTATTCCCCAAACAGCTCCCATTTGTTGATACTTTAACTGATTTCCCCTGCCATCTCTCTCTGTCAGTGATGTTCACACCCACAGCACCCCCTTGTCATGGCACAATGGAGATATGGAGCTGTAAATGGATGGAGCTGCACATCCTGTCACTTCCAGCATGGGCTGAACGTTTCCCCTTACTGGGCAGTGATCTCACACAGT
>NW_025213380.1:13821-17727 GCF_004010195.1 Chiloscyllium plagiosum | reverse complement strand
TTTGTCAGGTCCACACCACCCACCAACCCAGCCTTCACTCCTGGCACCTTCCACTGCCACTGCACGAATTGGAAATCCAGGACCCTAACCTCCGTCCGAGACCCCAAAGGATCCTTCTACATCCTTCAGAGTATTACCTGCACTTGCACAAGTCACCTACAGTATCCGTTGCAGCTGTTGTTTCCTCGACATTGGAGAGACAGGATGCCAACGTGTGGAACACTCCAGAGAATATCTCTGGGACACTGGCACCAACTAACCCCACCACCCCGTGGCTGAACACTTTACCTTCCCCTCCCACCCCGCCATAGATATTCAGGTCCTGGGCCTATTTCACCGCCAAACTTTTACCATCCAATGCCTGGAGGAAGAAAGACTGTTCATCTGCCTTGGGACCCTGAAACCACATTGGGTGAATGTGGATTTCACCAGTTTCCTCATTTCCCCTCCCCCCACCTTATCCCAGATCCAACCTACCAATTCAGCACCGCCCCATGTCCTGTCCTACCTGTACATCTTCCTTCTCCCCATCCACTCCACCTTCCTCTCCAACATATCACCTCCAACACCAACGTCATCGACCGATCACATTCTCAGCGACCTTCCCCCAACACCATCCCCTTCCCATTTATCTCTCAGTACCCTTGGGCCACAAACTTCATTCCTGATAAAAAGCTTATACAAGAAATGTCGATGCTCCTCCGATGCTGCTTGACAGCGTGTGCTTTTCCAGCACCACATTCTCGGGTCTGATCTCCAGCACCTGCAATCCTAAAATTGTCCGTTGAGTTAATGCATCCAGTAATATCGCCACCAGACATCTTAGTTAGTTTGTCTGTTAATTTATCTCTGTCCCTTTCTCCATTATACACAAAGTGGGATATATACAGCCCCGCAGTGCTCTGGCAATACTCCCACATGCAATGAAAACGTTTTTATAAATTGCAAGATTCATAGGCCATTCATCAGTAACCCTCATCCATTCCATGCAGAATGAGTAAACATTCCCTTTTATTGTGATGTGAAATGTTATGTAAGGAAAGGGTTAACTGAACTTGTTTGTTTAGTGACTTTGATTAATCTCGGTCTCCATATTTTTTTTTAAATTATCCCAGTGGAGAGTTTCCATCTTTTAATGATAAATGGGCTCCTTTCAAAGTGTTATGCCATAGTATGGGCGGAAGCATCACCGACTGCACTAACAGGGATCAGCAGCTCGAGAGAGAAGGGGGAGGAGAGATCATTATCTGAGGACGTTAGACTTGAATGTTACAACAATGGATCAGAATCTGAGAACGTTAGACTGGGACGTTACAACAACGGACAGGAGTTTATCCTATTATATTTGGTTTCTTTCTACAAATTATGATTGGTTGTCATTGCATTCGCAGATCTGTTGTGCTCTTTGCGTTATTCAATATTTTTATTATCTTTTCCTATCTATCGTTGGTATTCCTGGTAAGTCTCACCGTCCAGGTATTTTTCCTTTAAAATAATTGTGATTGCATTACTGTTCTTTCATATAATATTCACTTCTTGCCTGTATTATAGTCCATGTTGAGACTCTGAATCCAGATATTCACTCTGCAGATCACGTCTAACTGCATCAATGAGCTTGTTTAATTACTTACCCCCGCCTTGCTTCTGACAGTGTTACTCATGGATCTCTGTGCTGAACTCCTCACTTTCAGATTTTAACCATTGTCTCACTGCCCTTGTTATTTAAATATTGGGAGCGTGGTAGTCATTGTCCTATATTATATTTACAAACTCCGTTTCCTTTCTGGGACTCCATCTCATCCCTGGCCAATATTTTGCTTTTCATTCATTTCTGGGATTTGGGTGACGCTGGCTGGCCAGCATTGATAGCCTCCCTTTATTTGTCCTTGAGAAGGTAGTGGTGAGCTGCCTTCTTGAATCGCTGCAGTCCACTTCCTGTCGGTTGACCCATAATGCTGTTAGGGAGGTAATTCCAGGATTTTGACCCAACGACTGTGAAGAAACAACGGTATATTTCCAAGTTAGGGCAGTGAGTGGCTTGGAGGGGAACATGAAGGTGGTAGTTAAACCAGACGAATCACAACATTGGTCATCCCTTTGGCCATGAGCTGATTCCAGATACCACGCCCTGACCATTATTAACTTTAACTATTCACTGTTCCAGAATATACTTAACTGGCATAACCCATCTGCTGTTTAAACCTTGAGCTGTGTAACACAGACTTAATGATGACAACAATCTGCTGCTGACACTCTCCGGTTGAAATCTGCAGAAAGAAATCTGAATCGAACTCAGACCAAATTTCCATACATCTGACATTCCTGCGCACGTTGATCTATATCGCTATTGTGTCTGGCAATACCTTTATTTTAATATTCTCAAGCACTTTAACTCATCAGTCCATGAAACTCCCCTCAGTCTCTTTGTGCCGATTATACAAATCCCTGCCAGTTGTTCATATTTAACCTGGTTTCCTTTAAATATAATTTGCAATACTCCTCATGCTGGGCAGATAATCCAGTTTACTGAGAAATGCACTAGCACAGTCTGCACAGCTTTCCATGTTGGCCTATCATCTTGTCCTAGCGTATGTTGTTTGAAGTGTTCCACTGATGACTGCGTGGAGTTTGCACATTCTCTCTGTGTCTGCGTGGGTTCCTTTGGGTACTGTGGGTTCCTCTCACAATCCTACGATGTGCAGGTCAGGTGAATTGGCCATGCTAAATTGCCAATAGTATTAGGTGCATTAGTCAGGGATAAATATGGGGTGCGTCTGGGCGGTTACTTCTTCGGTGGTTCAGTGTGGACTTGTTGGTCCGTATGGCCTGTTTCCATACTGTTGGGAATCTAACCTAAGAAAAGGCTGGCGTCCAGGCTGCTATCTTAAAGCATTTCAAGGCAGTCTGGTCTGTTCCATAGCAAAGTGGAGACAATTGTCCAGTTGGAAATCGATAATTCCAAACTGGGTTCATAATTAGAATCCCCCACAGTGTGGAAGCAGGCCATTTGGCCGAACAAGTCCACACCAATCCTTCGAAGAGTAAATTACCTAGACTCATTCCCCTCCCCTAGTACTCCATATTTACCCCTGACTAGTCAAATAACCTACACATCACTGAACATTACGGGCAAATTAACATGGCCATTTCGCCGAAACTACATATATTTCGACTGCGGGAGGAAACTGGAGCACCTAGAGAAAACCTACGTAGGGACGGGGAGAATGTGCACAGGGAGATTGTTCGACTCAAAGGCAACATCTTGTCGTTGTTAGCATCCCATGTTGTGAGTGCTGAATTCGGTTGGTTTGTACAATGATTTATGTAATAATGGCTGTCTCTAAGAGTTCTCTGGGTGAGGACAAAGTGAAGTTGGATATTTTACAAAAGGTGAGCAAGGCAAAGCTTTTAGGATTAGCAGACAAGCTGGAGTTGGGTTTGTGTTTGTCTGTGAGAAAACGAGATAATTACAACTGCAGCTTGGCATTCAAATTTTGTAGGAAAGACCACAGGATCTTTGGAAATGGCTAGAATTCATTTGCAGATGAGGCAGCTTGAATACAAAAAGGAATTGAGACAGTTTAAAATACGATTAAAAGTAAAATTAAAAGAAACGGAGAGGAAAAAGAAAGACGGAAAAAATGAATGAAGAAAAGCAGAAAGAGAGAGAATTTTCACTTCAATCATTAGAAATTTGAGAGAAAAGACGACTTAGCAGGGTGGAGATGAAGGGAGATGGTAGGCTGGATGAGGAGGATAGTGAGGATGAACAACTCTATGTTAGCCAAAGGCCTGAGGAGGATCTGTTTAAATATGTGCAGGCATTGTCTAAAGTTGATGAAAAGGATGCAGAAGTCTTTTTAATTTCATTTGAGAAAGTGGCTAAACGGATACACTGACCATTGA
>NW_025213380.1:0-12957 GCF_004010195.1 Chiloscyllium plagiosum | reverse complement strand
ACAGAGATGAGAAGTGCTCCATTATGTAACGTTTGTTTGGACTGTCTGGTGACGCCATTAATTGTAAAATATTTCACAGTTGGGAAGGAGGCCTTGAACTTGCTGTTGTCATTATAACATTTCAGCATTTAAGTTGCCAATTCCGTGTCAAGACAAATACTATACTGATCATAACGCCTGAACGATTTTTGACAAATTTAGGGAGAAAACTTCCAGTCTGTTCAGATAGAGGTTTTTATTGTTGCCATTCAATTTGGAAGTTATACACGTGGCAGAACGAGAACCCATACTTGCTGACAAGTTGTCGAGACTTAGATGAAAAAAAGGCGTTCTATCACAGAAGTAAACTGACTGAAATAAAATAGAGTTGTGAATGTTAGCACGCTTACTGTCAATGTAATAAATGTTTATTGCAGTCTACTGAACCAATAAGAATAAAAGGTTTAAATGAGGCCATCTTTGTATATTGATATTTTTTTCACTTTAAAAAGGTTATTTTCTCTTTGCTTTTTTTTGAAGAGATGTCTTTAAGGCAGAGATGCCGAACTGCCATCTGAAAACAGCTTAAGTAAATAACTGAGAAGGCATTTAGGTTTTATCACAACATTGGTAACAATGGAAGGGTAGTGGCCAGGTTTTCTCATTTTGTTTTTGCTGCAGCGTTCAGAAGCTGCTTGGGATCCCAGAAGGGTTGGAAGTTTCAATGCATGATTCCCAGCTACTATTCTCTCTGAAAACTCTCTTAAAGTTGCTTCCTCCTGGAATGGAGAACTGCACATAAGATTCTGTGGTTAAATTTACCTTTTTGCCTAGGGGTTTGTTAATGGGATGTCCCTGCATTTGCGCAGTTAATTAGTAGAAGGCACTGTATCTAATGGTAGCATAAGTATTCCATTAGAGAAGCGATCGCAAATTATTCTTATCTTTGATTGGGTCTTAGTTGGAGCGTTTGAATGATTTGCATTTTGCTTTACGTTGAGTGGGTTGACCAGTTGCAACACATTTGGAAAACACAGTTAACATCTACATTTGAAATAAGGGAAAGTTAGGGTCTAGGCTGCCTGCTTAATATGTGTTGACGGGGTCTGGTCAGGTCCATAACACTTGTAGCTGAGGGGCTTCTGATTGTCTCCTGCTATTGAAAGGTTAGTGGAGATGCAGGAGATGGTTTTCTGGAGGTTGTGCTATGAGATGCATCAGACATTCAGGTAGACCGGAGGATTTGGTGACCCAACTCTGGATGGAGCCTGGGAACTGCAGTTACAGCGTCTGGGTCTGTTACATGAACACCAAATGGAGCAGAGGCTGCAGAGAGGGCAAGCTCTGAAATCACGGAGTGAGGATGTCTGGGAAAGGGATCTGCTGGATCCACCCCGGGTTTTCCAGGAACAGCTTGCCAAGCTTTTCTCATTCCCTGCTCTACCTGCATGTGAGGATTCTGTGGTCTGCACAAGGACACCCAGATGCCTCTGCACGTAAGCACTCCGAAGTTGCTCTCCATTTCCAGAACATGTTAGATTCCTCTGATCAAAATGGTTAATTCCATATTATCCACGTTAAACCTTTGCTGCCAGATGTTGGCACATTCAACTAAACTGTTCATGCCCATTTGTACATTTTCTACATCTTCATTACACCAACCTACTTTTCGACTTGTTTTAGTGTCAGCTGAAAATGTGGGCTGTAGTGTTTTCTCTCCTCTCATGCAAATAATACAATCGATGGTAAATTGTTGGGTCATGTGGTCTGAACTCTATGGAATCCCAAATGTTGCCAACCACTAACGAAACAACTGTTCTATCTCTCTGCATTTTGTTGGCTAACCAGCCCTCTATCGAGGCGAATAACGTCTTCCCAAACTCATGTCCTCTTATTTTACAGCTTAATATTTTGTGCAGCGTTTAATCAATGCCTTTCCAAAGTCCCAGGTACTTTATTTCTCCAGGATCTCTGCTGTCGACTTCGCTTGTCACATCTTTGAAGTATTTGCGCAAACAAATGCTTAAAAATGCTGATTCTGATGTATTTACTTTGCAAATCCGCTGTTGTTAATTAATTAATAATGTAGTATCACAAATTCTCTTAATTCCCAACAGTTTGCTCACAAACCTTTATTGACAAGTGAAGCTAATTATCCTAATTCCCAACTTTTCTGGTTCCTCTATATTCCCTTTCCCATGTTCCTCTGAAACAAGTACAAAGCTTTAAAAAAAACTGCTCCATTCCCTGTGTAATAGGCATAAGTGTCTGAATGGATTCACTCAGTTCCTGGTTTATACGCTCAATGGGCTGAATGTCCCCATGGTGTTCCTACGTTATAGTCTCGATGGCAGGAATGTCCTGCTTTACAGATTCAAATTCTGCTTCTGCTCTTCCTGATAATACGTCAGAGGCCTGAGGAATTGTGGAATTTTCCTGTTGTTGTGCAACATTTTTAGGGGCTGAAAGGTCTCTTCATATTCCTTCACAACAGACTCGAGATGCTGAACAATGACCTCCTGCATCCCTGAAATAGGATCGAAGGAGTGATTTGTCGTCTTCTGTTCCCATACAACAGGCTCATGGGTGAATTACCTCCACCTTTCCATAACAAGTCTCAAATAATTTTATCTCCTTCTTTAATTCTCTTGCTGAATGGCCTCCTGTTATTCTAGTGTACCACTCTCTTCCAGTTCCTGTGTAGAGACTTGAGGAGGCTGAATGGATTAATCTTGTTGCTGCATAACAGGATACTGGTGCCTGCATGCAGTGTTATGGCCTCCTCCTGTAACTTATAACAGGATTCAAGGGCTGAATAACCTTGTCCTTTTCTGGTGTAACAGGGTCGAAGTCCTGAATAACCTGCTGTTTCCTGTGTTACATGCTGGAGAAATGGAATTGGCAGTGTAATTGGCTTCTGTTGCTGGCTCTTTCCGGTGTTCTACGTAAAAATAATGTCACTTTTTATTTTTGTAATTTCTAATGCGTTTTGGATCAACCTGATAATCCTCCCCTTGTCAGTTAACCGCTTCTTTGGAGGAATCAGTTGAAGGAACCATCTCTGATCTGTTACAGAGTGAAAATTTGGGGGAGAAAATAAGAAAAAGAAAGCACGTCAGAGTGTACAAGCTCCAGCAAAGCAGCCCTTGGTCCGAAAACACTGGAATGAAAGGATCCTTTTATTGGAGACGAAGGCTCCTGGTGTATCTCAGGAATATGTCCTTGGGTACTAGCTATTCGCAAACATCTCAAACATTTCGTATGATGGAACCAATTGCAATATATCTCAGTCTGCTGTAGGAGAAATGCAATGAGGAGATCCTCTGTGATGATGAGAATGCGGGAGGCTCACTGTGTCGAATGACCTACTTCTTTCCTGTTGTTTCGGTGCAGTCTGTGGGAAAGCTCTGTCAATGTTGTCACAAGCTATCAGATGTTCGGAAGGAGTCTCTGCAGGGTCAACAGGACTGTGACTCCCATCCCCTTATCTGATAACGATGCTGTTCTGTCCGGTTATCATTCCAGACCAGGTAGCTCAGTCGGTAGAGCATTCAACTCTTAATCTGAGGGTCCAGTGCTCGAGTCCCCACTCGGGCGTCGGATTTTGGGCGGCACGATGGCACAGTGGTTAGCACTGCTGCCTCACAGCGCCAGAGACATGCGTTCAATTCCCGCCCCAAGCGACTGACTGTTTGGAATTAGCATATTCTCGCTGTGTCTGCGTGGGTTTCCTCCGAGTGCTCCGGTTCCCTCCCACAATCCAAAAAGGTTGTGAATTGGCCATGCTCAATTGCCCGTAGAGTTGTGTGAAGGGGGGAATGGGTCTGGGTGGGCAGCGGTTCGGTGTGGACTTGTTGGGCCAAAAAACCTGTTTCCACACTGTAAATAATCTTACCTAAGACCACAGATCAGTTTGATACAATTGAATGACTTGTTTGACTGTTTCAGAGACCAGTGAAGAGTTTATCACATGTCTCTGTGCCTGGAGTCACTCTTCAGCCAGACCAGGAAAGCACGGGAGATTTACTTCCTGAAAGTGCATTGTTTACAATCAACATTGGCTTCAAGGTCACTGTTCCTGACACCACATTTTCGGTCTCAACACTTTATTAATTGCTTTTAACTTCCACCCGCTACCAGAGCATTATTCTGGTCTGGATTAGTAATCCATTGACATTTCCTCAACAGCACCATCTCCACATGGGGAACTATCAGAAACCGCACTGAACAGGTAAATGTTGTGCTGCTTTGGTCATACTGTAATTATTTTCCTTTTAAGAGACTTATAGCAATTTTCCACATTGCCAGATAGAAGTCAGAATCGGAAATGACATGAAACAGCTTCCCCAGAAACAGGACTTGTTGTATATTGCCGGTGTCATATCTACTGTGCTCAGATGTTTCTTCACGTCACATAGAGCGAATCAAATTATTTGAAAACTGCCATCTGTGATGCTGTGGGCATTCTGACGAGGTGAGTTGAATCATTAACTCAACACTTCTGGCTGAGTATGGTGTAGATACGATTCCTTGTCTATTGCACTGAAATGCAGGGCTGTTCCATTATTTAGGATGCGGACATGTGTATGACCTTCCCCTGCAATGAGTTGATTAATCCATTTATGACTGGCTGTGGCAGGACTGCTGAGCATCGATCTGATCTGTTAGTCTTGAGATCATTGCGCCCTTTCTACCAGATGTTAGTTCTGCTGTTTGGAATGTAACCAGTCAAGTGTGGTAGCTTTAACAGGATGTCAACAGTTTTAGGTACACATGGTTCTGACTCTGGCATGTTTACCCTTACTCGTCACTGAAGCATAGATCAGCTTGATGGTAATGGTAGCGTGAGGGATTATCCGGGGCAAAAAGTTACAGATTACAGTTTTATATAATTCTGCTTCTGCTGTTGCTGTGGTCTACAGCACCACATGGAATACACGGTTTCATCTGGAATATCTCGAATACAGTTCTGCTGCCTGTTGCCCAGTTCACACCGAGACCCATTCACCCATCAGCCATGTACTCAGTGACCTACTCAGTTTCTGATGGGGTACATGTCCAATTTTATATACTCATTCCACTGAAGGTCTCTCCATGGTGCCACACTTACAGTTTGTCCCATTCCTCATCACGCTTTAATATATTCATCTTAATCCATTCCCTTCCAGTATGTGCTACCTTCTGTGTTTAGAGTGAATACATCTCCCGCTGTTTCTCTCCCTAAGAGTAAGGGCTCTGTAGTGTTAGTGATGCCAACCTTACGTAGTTTCAGAACTAATGAATTTGTGCATCTTGTGTTATCTTTCACTTCCCGGTATATGGCGCTCCAGGTTGGACAGGGGGTTTGAGCAACGTTGACACACATCTTTGAAACGTGTTGAAAAACAGAAATTGCTGTGGAAGTTAAGCAGGTCTGGCAGCATCTGTGGAGTGAAAGTAGAGTTAATCATTGGTTCCAGTCATCGTTCTTCAAGGCTCACAGGTTCTTTTTTTGTTCTGGTTGCAGATTTCCGGTATCAATATTTATTTGTTTTATTGAAAATGTGTTTTGTTCATGTCTGGAGAAACACAGCAGATCTGCAGTATGTACAGAGACAGAGAAGCAGAGTTAGCGTTTCAAGTCCAGTGTGACACTTCTTCAAAACAGAAAAGGATTGTAAAAAGGGCTTTTTAATCCCTTGCCAGAGGTAGTGGAGGGGTGACGGGGAGAGAGACTGTGTGGAGGTGCAATGCCACTGACGAATGGACTTTTGTTTGAGGTAAAAGAGAATCAAATGTAAAATGAGTATAAATTAGATTGTAAAGGTTAGAATTGGTTTCCTTAATTGAAACAAACGATTCACAAACAGGGCAAGTTCATTGAGAGACCAAGGGAAGGAATGCATGAAGATTTGAGAACAGCCATAAAGGCGTCATACTGTGAAGTTACGTAATTGAATACAAACACCTTCAGGCTGTAACATACCAAAGTAAAATGTGAGGTGTTACTCGAGCCTGGGTTGTGCTTCATTAGAACATTGCAGCTGCCCAGGACTGAAATGCTAGCATGAGAGCAAGGTAGGTTATTGAAATGGGAGACAATGAGAGGGTCAGGACTCTTCCTACAGACAGAGTGGGAGTGTTCCTCAATGCAGTCTCTGTTTGGTCTCCCCAATTTAAAGGAGACTGAATTGTGAGCAGCAATGACAGGAGACTGGATTGAAAGATTACAAGTGAAATGCTGCTTCATCTGGAAGGTGTGTGTTGGGTTGTTACGAAATGAGGAAAGAGTTAGCGATCATTTCAAATGTCCAAATGTATTTCTTCTTATATATGGACTACATAGTTCCACAATTTGGACAGAGTAAGTACTACAGGTGCGAGAGGCCAGAGTTAATAAACTTGGAGCTGGATAAACACAGCAGACCAGACAGAATCAGAGGAGCAAAAAGGCAATATTTTGATCTTGGACATTTCGTCAGGACTGGCAGGGGGAGGGGAGCCCAGAAATGTGATATGGAACGGTGAAGGGTAGGCATGATGGTGGTGTATGCATGCAGGTATGAGGTTACTGTGATTGGTCAGTGGGAAGGATGGAGCAGATATGTGAGTGAGATGATGGACAGGTGGGTCTGGTCAGTGAGAAGGGACATGGGAGAAGGTTGCGTGTGGAGAGACTTTGAAGCTTCTGCAGTCAATATTGAGGCCATTGGGCTATCAGCTTCAAAAGGTATATTCTGAGGTGGTGTCCCTCTGACTGTGGACAGGCGAATTGGGCATGTCCGCGGACCAGTTGGAGGGGGAATTAAAATGGAAGGTAACTGGAAAGTCAGGTTGGTTGTTGTGTTCAGAGCACTGGTGCTCCATACAGAGCCTGATCCTGCCGGACCAAGCATGTCTCCAACTTCCGATGTGGTCTCTTCTCTACCAGGGAGACCAACGGGAGATTCAGGGACATGTTCATCGAGCATCTGCTCTCTGCACGCTTTAACCAACCCTACATTCCAGTTGCCATTCATTTCAATTACTCCCTCATACCCACCCCCCACATTGCTCATCCAGGGACAGGTCCATTCTTCTACCTCATCCACTGGCAGGATGAGGCCAAACGGAAACTAGGGAACAAAACCTGATCTTTCAGCTGGAGAGGTTACAGTTCACTGGTCTCAATATTGACTTCACTGGCTTCAAAATCTCTCCACCCACAGCTTTATGCCATGTTCCCCTTCCCTGACTTGACCGAAGCTGTCCATTTTCTTATTCGCAAATCCCCTTCCCACTGACCAATCACATTATCTCCTTACTTGCATCCCCTATCGTCATCCCATCTCCCCTTCCCTCAGCTCCACGCACCTCCCTCTATTTACTTCCCGGCTCCCCTTCCCCTGGCCCAATCATGATGAAGTCTTTCAGCCTGAAACGTTGACTTTCATGTTCCTAGGTTGCTGTCTGACCTGCTGTGCTTTTGCAGCTTCATATGTATTGCTATATCCTCAGCAATCGATTTTATTGTGCTTTTTATACATTTATTTTAGTCTGTTTACTGACAAGCTTATCTCAACATTCTCACTACGGGGTCAAGGAAACAGTCTCTTTGTCACTAATGCTCCTGTCTGCTTCGAAATGATTTCCTTTGGTTTCACCGTACTTTCAAGTCTGCTGTTCGCAATATCATTGTAAATGTAACTCTTGTTATGCTGTAGCTTAATCACACCACGTCCAATATGCTTCACAACTACCTTGTTCTTATACTCCACGCATCTATTCATTCACGTAAGGATCCGTTAAGTCCTTCTCTACAACAGTTTCAACTTGCCTGACCATTTGTAATTTCCTGTCTTCTGTGTCCCTCTCTCCTTAAACAAGGTGGTTACGTTTACCAGTCCTCCCTCACCACAAAATATCCTGAAAAATCACCAGCAATGCCTCTGCAATCACCTTCGGCATCTCTTTAGAACTACGGTTTGTTCTCCGACTGGTCTCGCTGATTGATCCAACTTCACCTTCCCCAGCTCCTTCTCCTTCCTGGTGGTCACTATACTCACCTTTCCCCTCTGACTGTCTTGAAGTTCTGACATTTTGCTGGGTGTCTTCCACCGTGAAGACTGTTGCAATGTCTTCAATTCCTCTGCCATTCCATTGCTTCCCATAACTATTCAAGCTTCATTTTCCAACATTCCTTTGTTTGTTTTTTACTCCCTGTCTTCCTTGTTATATATCTAAAAATCTCTTTCAATGTTCTTTTACATGATTAATAAGCATAATATCATATCTCACCCTCTCCTCCCATTTGCTGTTCTTAGTTATCCCTGATGGAATTTATAGGCTTCGTAATCGTCTAGATACCCAATAATCTTCACCATATTGTGCGCATTTTCTTTTACTTTTATGCTGCCCCTAAGTTCGTTATCACGCACGGCTGCCTTGTCTTCCGCTGACTATCTTCCTCCTTACTTGGGATGAATTTCTGATGTGCTGCTGAATTATCTCCAGAAACTCCTGTCATTACTGCTTCACTATATTCCCGTGCTCAGCTCCCCGTCCAACTAACTCTGGCCAACACCATCTCATGTCTCTTTATTTACATTACTCAATTTAAAGCCAACTCATCCAAAAATGAGCAATAGATGTAAACTGAAGGAGGGCTTGTTTGAGACATGGGACACGAAGAACGACTGGAGGATTTATTAACTAGATGGAAAAACAGTGACAGAGAGAGAGAATATAGACGTGGAGATGTAAAAATAGGGGAGTCTACATGATTGATAGAATTAGATGTGTGCGGTGGTCCTTTGTATATTATATGTAAAAACAAATAAATCTGTTGAAGTCCTGGATTTGATGCCAGAACTTTTATCTCCATCAATATGACAGACACTAACTGTTGAGAGAACCCAGTATATGTTTCCCGGTAGAAAATGGATTAACGGAAACATGTTGGCACACCAGAAGCAGGAATTTATAACATCCATTCGATAAGAATGAAAGATTAGATCAGGGAATACCAGAAAGAGGCAGGAGGCAGACGGTACGTTGAGAGTAGGGGAACATAACATCTCAGCTGAAGATTAAATTACATATTAATATTTTATAAATTTTGGGCATCACATGCATCATGTTTGTTAAGTCTGTCTCTCTTGTTCATTCTGAATATGTTACACACATATGCACAATCTTCTCTATCTGCACACTCACACACGCACACACACACACACACACTCACGCACACACACACTGACGCACATACACACAGACACACACACAGACACACTCACACACCAATCACTGTTCAGCCATTCCATTTCAAATGATTCTGTTTTGTTTACACTGTCACTTGCCATTCCTTCTTCTAAACATATTCTGCTTCTTTCACTGCATTTTATTTTATTCTGTCTGTTAACAAGACAGTGGGGACTGGTGGGGATGTCACTTTACTCCTCATCAGTCTCCACAGCCACTGTCTTCTATTCCTTTCTGTTTCTTAACCCATGAAAAATACATACTGTGTCTGACCCTTGAATCCTAATAAACAGGTCAATTTTAAACAGAACACTTACGTTTGCGCTAAGGCTACAAAAAATCTCAAAAAAGAAAAGGCATACAAATTGTGAAATAAGATATTTGCATCTTTACAAACAGATTATAGAATTGCATTATGTAAACGATAAACAAATTACTGGTAGGAGCTGTGAGAGTAAAATCCAGGGAAATCCGTATTTCTTGTGTATGTTCAGGTCAGTCATGCCCAGAAGCAGTTTTTACATTGGAGGTTGTTGTGGCGGAAGAGACTTCAGTGTAGTAACAACATCTCGATTGGCACTGTGTAAGGATGACTATTCAGGCATGTTACTGTCCCATCCTCGCTCTTGTTGGTGTTCCTTGGTGAGTCGATCTCTGCCCATTTACTAATTCTCTAACCCGTTGTGAATGTCCTCGTTTTCTCTGTAGTGTATATTTGGCAAAGATCCAAACTATTGTCTTCGCTTTCAATCACAATCTCCATTTCTATGCCACGAATTTTATATCCCTCGCTTACAAGCATCTGAGGAGAAACGAAAGTGTTCATAACCACGATTACCCCATTTTATCCTGAACGGATTTATATTTCAATATTCCGTCTACCACAAAACCTGTCCACTCCCACCTTCACAATATCCCCAGTCTTCACTTCTGCCTCAACACTGTTTCTGAATAAACCATCATCCACACCTTTCCAGGTACAATTCTCTTCTGGCATCTCTTCTCGTTGTACATATT
Organism: Chiloscyllium plagiosum; assembly: GCF_004010195.1. Lineage (NCBI taxonomy): Eukaryota > Metazoa > Chordata > Chondrichthyes > Orectolobiformes > Hemiscylliidae > Chiloscyllium > Chiloscyllium plagiosum. Next base: position 2,742 of record NW_025213380.1, on the reverse strand, counting down.
TTGATCACACACTTTTTCTTACCTCGACCTGGACCTATGTCAGGTGCAAAGTGTGAAGTGAGTTTCAGCATAACCTGTAATCTCACATGAGGGAGAGGACCAGGAAGTGACAGTTTCATTGAACTGTCTTGATTCGAGAACTTTCTGAGCAGGAGTGGCTGTCATGTCCATCATCTCCCAATTGCACTATTCCGATGTATTCACACAGTGATAGAATCCATATCTGCCTGCTGCTGAAGGTAATACATTCGTGCTGTCTCCATAATGGAAGGTACCGAAAATATTCTCGAAATAAAATGGGACAGATTGACAGGTGAAAATAAGAACATGATTAGAATTAATAAAGTGAACTTACTCAAACACTAATTGAATTGAAGGTTGACAAGTGACTGCACCAAATGAGCTTAATCCGAGGTTTCAGGGAAGTGGCGTTACTGCTAGTGAAAGAGTTATAGAGTCAGGCAGGACAGAAACAGACGCTTCGGTCCAATCAGTCCATGCTGACTATTCCAATTCCAAACTAACTTAGACCCACCTGCCCGCGCTTGGCCCATATCCGTCCAAGGAGAAAGTGACGACTGCAGATGCTGGAGATCAGAGCTGAAAATGTATTGCTGGAAAAGCGCAATAGGTCAGGCAGCATCCAAGGAGCAGGAGAATCGACGTTTCGGGCATAAGCCCTTCTTCAGGATAAAGGTTAGGTAGGAGGGACTTGGGGGAGGGGCGTTGGAAATGCGATAGGTGGAAGGAGGCTCAACACTTCAACTCCCCCTCCCAACTCACCAAGGACATGCAGGCCCTTGGACTCCTCCATCGCCAGACCATAGCAACACGACGGTTGGTGGAAGAGCGCCTCATCTTCCACCTAGGAACCCTCCAACCACAGGGGATGAACTCAGATTTCTCCAGTTTCCACATTTCCCCTCCACCCACCTTGTCTCAGTCAAATCCCTCGTATTCAGCACGGCCTTCCTAACCTGCAATCTTCTTCCTGACCTCTCCGCTCCCACCCCCACTCCAGCCTATCTCCCTCACCTTGACCTCCTTCCACCTATCGCATTTCCAACGCCCCTCCTCCAAGTCCCTCCTCCCTACGTTTTATCTTAGCCTGCTGGACACACTTTCCTCATTCCTAAAGATGGGCATATGCCCGAAACGTCGATTTTCCAGCAACACATTTTCAGCCCATATCCGTCCAAACCTTTCCGATTCATGTACTTATCCAAATGTCTTTTAAATGTTGTAACGACAAGAAAGAAGTATTGATTACCTACAAATTTCTTTAGACTCTGGAAATTCTAGCTTCCTGCAGACGGGAAAGTAGTTATTGTAATCCTAAATATTTAAAACCGGCGTAGGATGTAAAACAAAAAAAAAAAGACCTTGATGTTAGGTCTGAGGAAAATATTAGAACCATTTATGAGAAATTTTATAACTCGACATTTGGGAAACCATGACGTGACTTGGTACAGTCAGCTTAGATTTAGAAACCGGAAATCATCGTTGAGAAACCTGTGGAGTTTGTGTTAGTTGATACATCCACAAAAGAGAAAGAGTGGGAGTGGTGTATTTGAATTTTCAGAATAGTTTTTTTACATTGTTTCGAACAAGTTAACAAAGGCATTTGGAGTACATTGATAAGATGCAGATGGGGTGATCTGGATATACCACATGGATTGAGAATTGGTCAGTGGAAGCAATGCTGAGCTTCTTGCTCTTTTAGGGACTGAAGACAGTTACTCATGGGATATCACAAGTTTCAGTGTTTGAACCACAACAATTTGGAAGGCATAGAAATGATTTGGATGTGAGAAATAAACAACATGCATCTCATTTTGTATTGATTAAATTATACAAGGTTGAGAAGTGTTGTTTTTCAAAAGGACCCGAATGTTGGTCCATGAAAACAACACCTATCACATGAGGAGACAGTGATAGAACTGAGTAATTAATCTGTCGTGCTAGGAGACAAAGAGGGGTGATTACGCTGAAACGTGAGGGTTAGCGACTATCATATATTTCTAAAAGAGACACTTATTGTGAGAAATAATTAATTTATTAGATTTATTGTCACATGTGCCTAAGTCCAGTGAAAGCTTTATTTGTGAGCAGTACAGGTAGCTGACAGTAAGCAAGGACACACAGACCACAGGGTGAAAACTAAACTTGGATAGAGTAAGTCCTGCAGGTTACAATACGCAGGACATTTTAAAAAAAAAGATCAACATGAACAAGATCATCATTATTTGGAATTACAGAGTCCATTCATCAGTCTAATATAATACCCTAATACTTTATGTGCCTGAATGATTGCTCCCTACGTTAATGTGCCGTCGGCGTGACGTTATACAAGAAAAAAATAGGGATTTAGGAACGAACTTAACAAGGTAGGGCCACGGAGGTAGTAATCTCAGGATTTATACCAGTGTCAAGTGCTCGTCAGAGTAGCAAAGAAAAAATAATCAGGAAGAATGTGTGGCTTGAGAGATGGTGCAGGAGGGAGGGGTTCCGATTTTTGGGATATTGGGACCGGTTCTGGGGAAGGTGGGACTATTACAAATTGGACGGTCTACATCTGGGTAGGACTGAATCCAATGTCCAATGGAGTGCATTTGCTAACGCTGTTGGGCAGGGTTTAAACTAATGTGGCAGTGGATCGGGAAACAAATGTTTTGGTGAACAGAAAGGAGGTAGTAACTAAAGCCGAAGTAACTAGATAATGACTGAGGGGAAGAGGAGGCA
>NW_025213379.1:31137-32591 GCF_004010195.1 Chiloscyllium plagiosum | reverse complement strand
GCAACATGAGGCTGCACCACAGGATTTCTCTTCGCAGCTGAGTGTGACGGCTGAGTTGGCTGCTGAGGGACGCGCTGGTAGGTCGGCTGTAACACATAACAGTTTGTGAGGATGACCAGCAGGACAGAGTGGGATGGGAAGCAAGCTGCCAATAAACAGCCCACACTGAAACCATAACCTGCTTTCTGAAGAGCAGTTCCTGGAAACAGCAGTGAGTTAGGGCAAGGTTTGGGGAGTTAAAGTCAGACTGTTTGTGTCCCAAACGCTGACAGGTAGATATCTCCGAATCCTAGAGGTGAGCTGACAAGGACAGCCCTTCATCAAGGGCGTTGTCAAGGCTGGACACCAGCAAAGCCAACTCGATTCTCTCTGATTGCAACCGATCAGAGCCTGGCATTTCTGTGCCATGACTGTTACTTGCCTCTTGTCGGCCCAAGCCTGGGTATTGTCCAGACCTTGTTGTATTTGAGCACGGACTGCGGCAGTACCTGAGGAGGCGTGAATGGTGCTGAACACTGTGCAATCATCGGTGAACATCCCAAAGCCTGACCTTACGGTAGAGGGAAGGTGATGGCTTCGTGGCATTGTCACTAGATTAGTTATTACTCCAAGGGCCAGGGAATGTTCTGGGGCAGGGGGTTACCTCTCAGGCCGTGTCAGAGTGTGTAACACCTTACCTGTGATGCCTGTCTCTGTGAGAGGGAAGGTGGAGGTGGTATCCTTGGAGGTTCCCTCTTCCCTGGCTGACCTTTCTGATTGTTGGAAAGCTGGAACGTTGTCCCTGAGGGAGCAGGCGGTCGCTGGGGCCTTCCCTGGTTCCTGGGCCTGGAATCTAGAGGCCTTGCCTTGGGAGATGTGTGGACCATGTGCCCAGGCCTTGAGGGCTGAGATGGGAACTGAGCTTGATCCAGCTGTTGGGAGGGTAATAGACATTACACACCGCTCAGTCTCTGAGAGCTAACAATACCCCACACAGGGCTGAATGGCCACAAGCTTCCCCAGCTCCTGCTCTAACTCCAACACCATTTCCACAAACATTACCACAAAACTACAGATGCTGACAATCACAAACAAAACTGGAGAATCTCAGCAGGTCTGGCAGCATCAGAGAAATCAGAGTTACCAAGGCACCCTCCCTCAGGACAGGAGTGGACTAGGCTCTGGATCCAAACCATTCGCTCGGTTCCTCTCCCTCTCTCCCCTGACACTGCCAGACTCACCATGTTCATTCATATCAACACAGACCCGGGTAGATACCGCAAGGAGAGCAGGCTCACAGGGCATGGGCTCACATGGTCACGGGGAAAACGGTCACAGGGTGTGGGGTCATAAGACACAGGGAAGTGGGGTCACAGGGAAACAGGGGTCAGAGGGAAATGGAGGTCACAGGGGAATGGGGGGCCAGAGGAGAAGGGGGGTCAGAGGGAAGTGGTGTCACAGGGGAATTGGGGGTC